>NC_133653.1:138327088-138510798 GCF_009905375.1 Apium graveolens
ATGAAATGGTGCTTCCTTCAAGATGGCAACAGGACCACGATGTGCCTTACATTACTACAGGAAGAAATGTTAAATCTGACGCTAAGCGTGTAATAGGAGATGAGCGTGTAGAAATGCAACAAGAATTTCTTAAATAAAACAATCGATAGAGATGATGCGCTGAATTGAGCAAACGTTAAGGAACGAAACTCTAGCACTAGTAAGAGTGATGGAGGGGAATGAATAAGTTGAAGGACCATTCCAAACACTAGAAGATGCACTATTAGTCCATATTATAGATTTTTAAGGAAGATGAAGTGACCAGTTAACGTTAATTGAATCACCATCAATAATGAGGTATCATGCGGGCATTGGAATAGCTACAACGCTTTGTACAGAAGAAAAAATCATTCTCCTTAGGTTGGGAAGAAGTTGGTAAGTGAGGGATATTTGGACCATGGTTGAGTCAACATACCAAATAAATTCATAGAATTTATCAGAACCCGGCTAGTGGCAGCTCAGGATGAACAATAGAGATATGTGGACCGGAACTATAAAGTCAGAGAGTACGAAGTAAAAGACCAAGTATTTTTGAAAGTGCCCCCCGGGGAGGCAGTGATGAGATTTGAAAGGGACAAAAATGTTGAACCCAAGGTTTACTGGATCGGTTGAAATCTTTAAAGGACTAAGAAATTTGGCTTATAAATTAGCACCATCGTCGAACAGTCACCAAGTTTATAACGAGTACCATGAATCGATGTTAGCAAATTTAATCGCCAATGCCAGACATATGATTAAAAATGAGCGAATAAACTTGCAGCCAGACTTAGCGTATGTGGAGCAACATGTAGAGATCATAGGTCTACAAGAACGAGTACTCTGAAATATATTTGAAGGACGAGTGAAAATTTTATGAAGAGATCAAATATTGCGAAGTCAATGTGAGAACTCGAGGTTGTCATGTGAGATGCGTATCCCCACATGTTTCTAAACTATTTTGGGACGGAATCCTTTTAAGGAGGGAAGACTGTAAAAACCCGAATTTTTGACATCGGTAAAAGACCTTTATGAATAGTAACCTTGCAATTTAATAAATATTTTTGCGACCATACCATACACGAGTTTTTAATTTAAGATTCTGAGTTGATATTATGATTGTACGTAGCAAATGAGTGTATGTAAAAGTCATTAGTTTTCGGAGGAAAACCAATATTTTAAAACGACCTTATTTTACGAGCTATCGAGGAATACGAGAATTTCACTATGACCAAGGATTTAAAATCCTATGAATAAAACCCAATTTCAAGTATAAGAAAAGATGAGAATTACGATTAAAAGATTTTCACCGTGAATCTCTTATGAAGATTTACCACGAAAATGAATAATTGACCAAGAGAATACGTAATTGAATAAAAAAACGTATCAAGCCCATGCAACTTCCCATGCAAGCCATGCAAACTAATTATTAAGAATGTAACCAAGGATTGGTGTTAGATATATTTGTGATGTCATGTCTAATAATGATTTGTGTTTAGTTTTCAGATCTTGACTAACAGGACAAATCAGGACTTAACTGGAAATCAGTACTTATACTGAAGTCAGAACTTAAGATATCAGAACTTAAGTTATCAGAACTTAAGATATCAGAAGATATTCATCAGGAGATAATATCAGGACTTAAGAAGACTTTCAGATAAGTAAGGTGGCTGAATGAAAGGAAAGAAGATCAAGACTAAAACAAGAAGAGTTATGTATGGAGAAGAATTCTATGAAGAATAGAAGACTTGGAGGAAAAGATAACTAATTGATATATTTTAGGATACAGAATTATATTTGATATCAATTAGAAGATTATCTTGTAACTGTGTGTCTATATAAAAACAGCATAGGGTTTACACTATAAGTGTTATCATTATCGAGAATATTATTCATTGTAACCCTAGCAGCTCTCATAATATTTGTTCATCACTGAGAGAGAACGGTTTCATTGCAATACTGTTTTATCAATAAGATTATTCTTTGTTACATACTTGTGTTCTTAATTCAATTTGATTGTACTATACATTGAATTCAACCCCCTTCTACAGTGTGTGTGACCTAACAAGTGGTATCAGAGCCTATCTGTTAACACATATACAGTAAAGATCCAAAACAATCATGTCTGAAGAAGAACAAACTCCAACCAAGCCCACCAAAACTGAAGAAACTCCAAAGACTCAAATCCACAGTCGATATGAGACTATTAGGGTTCCCATGTTGAGACCTTCTGAGTATCCCACATGGAAAGTGAGGATGGCTATGTTTCTGGAAGCTACAGATCCAAAATACCTTGATAGAATTAATGAAGGACCACATAAGCCAACAAAGCTCTCTGTTATAGTTGCAGATCAGCCAGCAAAGACTATACCAAAGGAGAAAAGTGAGTATACAGCTGAAGATATCTCATCAATTTCCAAGGATGCAAAGGTAAGGCATTTGCTGCATAGTGACATTGATAATGTCATGTCAAACAGGGTAATTAACTACAAGATTGCAAAGGAGATATGGGATGCCTTGGAAACAAGATGCCAGGGAACTGATGCAATTAAGAAGAACAGGAGGACTATACTCACTCAAGAGTATGAGCACTTTAACTCAAAACCTGATGAGTCATTAACTGGCTTATATGACAGATTTGTCAAACTCTTGAATGATCTGTCACTGGTTGATAAGGAATATGACCTTGAAGATACTAATCTTAAATTCCTTTTAGCTCTTCCTGAAAGTTGGGATTTGAAGGCAACCACTATAAGAGACAACAATGCTCTTGATGAAACTACTCTTGATGAAATTTATGGTATGCTCAAAACTCATGAACTTGAGATGGATCAAAGAAGCAAGAGACATGGGAGAAAGTCAAGAACAGTTGCTCTTAAGGCTAAGGAGGAATCCCCCAAAGTGGCTGTCTCAAAGAAAGGCAAAGGAAAGGCTCTCATCACAAAGTCTGATTCAGATTCATCAAGTTCTAATGATGATGATGAGGATTCAGAAACTGAAAGTCTATCTGAGATGGATGTTGATGATGAGATGATAAGATTGTGTGCTCTTATGGTGAAGGGCATCACAAAGATAGCCTACAGGAAATTCAGACTAGGAAGGTGTGAATAAAAGCAAAAATTATAAGCCTGTTCCTAATGCTCCTAGAAAGAAATGCTATAACTGTGGAAACTCTAACCATCTTGCTTCTTTTTGCAGGAAGAATAAGAATATCAACTCTTTACCTCCTAAATCAGGAGTTAAGAGTCAGTCTGTTAGGTTTAAACCAAAAAATCCTTGTTTTCATTGTGGCAGTTTATGGCATTCCATTTACACTTGTAAGGGATATCATAGTTTGTACTCTGATTATTATCAAATAAAACCTTCTTTAAAGAAAGTTAACATTATTCCTTCTAGTGTAAGTTCTGATACAAAGTCTGATACTGTAAATTTTGATAAGAAAAATCTTAACATAAACTCTGATGTTAAATCCGCTGCAAATGTTAACAAACTTAATAAGGCCAAAGGATCCAAGCAAGTCTGGGTCCTTAAAACTAATCATTAGTGGTCTTTGTGATTGCAGGGCAACAGGAAAAACATCCTAGTTCTGGACAGTGGATGTTCAGGACATATGACTGGAAATAAAACCCTAATATCAGACTTTGTAGAGAAAGCTGGCCCAGGAGTTTCTTATGGAGATGGCAACATGCGAAAAACTCTGGATATGGCAATATCAATCTCGGGAATGTCATCATTGAAAATGTACCTCTAGTCTCAGGACTTAAACACAATCTGCTGAGTGTTAGTCAAATCTGTGACAGAGGTTATCATGTGGATTTCTTTGAAGAACACTATGAAGTTGTAAGCAAATCTACAGGCAAAGTTGTTCTAAAGGGATACAAGCATGGTAACATTTATGAAGCCAAGCTTTCAACAAGTTCTGATGGTTTAGCAATATGTCTCTTAAGCAGAGCATCAATTGAAGAAAGCTGGGATTGACATAAGTAACTCTCTCATTTAAATTTTAACAATATAAATGAACTAGTCAAGAAAGATCTTGTGAGAGGACTGCCAAAATCATTATTTGCTCCTGATGGCCTTTGTGATTCATGTCAAAAGGCAAAACAAAGAAAATCCTCATTCAAGAGCAAGACTGAATCTTCAATTCTTGAGCCTTATCACCTACTACATGTTGATCTATTTGGTCCAGTGAATGTCATGTCTATTGCGAAGAAGAAATATGTTATGGTCATAGTAGATGAGTTTACCAGATACTCATGGGTGTATTTCTTGCACACAAAAAGTGAAACTGCATTTATCTTGATTGATCATGTCAAACAACTGGATAAGTTGGTCAAAGACTCTGTGAAAATCATAAGAAGTGATAATGGCATTGAGTTCAAGAATTTGATCATGGAAGAGTTCTGCAAAGACCATGGAATAAAGCAGGAATTTTCTACTCCTGGAACTCCACAGTAAAATGGAATTATTGAAAGAAAGAATAGAACTCTTATTGAAGCTGCAAGAACTATGCTTGATGAAGTAAAGTTACCAACCTACTTTTGGGCTGAAGCTGTGCAGACTGCTTGTTTTACTCAGAATGCAACACTTATCAACAAGCATAGAAAGACACCATATGAGATGGTAAAGAAAAAGAAGCCAAATCTGAAGTACTTTCATGTATTTGGATGCAAGTGTTTTGTTCTTAAGACTCATCCTGAATAGCTATCCAAATTTGACCTAAAAGCTGATGAAGGAATTTTTGTTGGATATCCACTTTCCACAAAAGCCTTCAGAGTCTATAATTTAAGAACAAGAGTTGTCATGGAATCTATCAATGTCTCTTTTGATGATAAGAAGATTACTGGACTTGAAGATTTCAATGATCATGATCAGCTGAGATTTGAGAATGAAGTTTTAAATTCTGATTCTGTAAATTCTGATAGTCTAAATCCTGATACTGTAAACTCTGATGGGTTAAACTCTGATGTTATTGAAACTGTGGTGACTACGCCAAAGGAAAATGCACCTATACAGGGGGAGCATATTGAAGATTCAACCACATCTCAAGAAGCATCAGAACCTAGAACAGGCTCTTCAAGTTCTGATAATTCTGGAAACTCAAATTCTGAAGAATCCAACTCAGAGAGCATAATTTTAGGGGGAGCATCAGAAAATGTTGATGGAGACAACATGGATCATTGGGGGAGCATATAGTTCTAGAGATAACCTTCCATCTGCAAGGAAGTGGACTAAAGCACATACACCTTACTTGATTATTGGAGATCCTGAAGCAGGTATTAGAACTAGAACAACAACATCAAATGAATATCTCTATCATTCTTTTCTTTCTTAGGTTGAACCAAAGAAAGTGGAAGAAGCTCTTTAAGATGCTGATTGGGTGCAAGCAATGCAAGAAGAGTTAATGAATTTGAATGAAATAAAGTCTTGACCCTAGTGCCAAGATCAAAGAATAGATCTGTTGTTGGTACAAAATGGGTGTTCAGAAACAAAACTGACAGTGATGGCATAATTACAAGGAATAAAGCAAGACTGGTTGTAAAAGGATATTCTCAACAGGAGGGAATTGATTATGATGAAACATTTGCACCAGTTGCTAGATTGGAAGCCATAAGGATATTTTTGGCTTATACTGCTCACAAAAAGTTTACAGTCTTTCAAATGGATGTAAAAAGTGCTTTTCTTAATGGAGAATTGGAAGAAGAAGTATATGTTGAATAACCTCCAGGTTTTGTAGATTCAAAATTTCCTAATCATGTCTACAGACATGATAAAGCACTTTATGGCCTTAAGCAAGCTCCAAGAGCATGCTATGAGACATTAGCTCAGTTTCTTCTGGAAAGTGGATTTAACAGAGGGTCTATTGATAAAATTTTATTATATCTCAACCATGGAAAGGACTTACTTTTGGTGCAGATATATGTTGATGATATCATTTTTGGTTCTACAAATGACAGACTTTGTAAAAGGTTTGCCAAACTAATGCAGTCAAGATATCAAATGAGTATGATGGGAGAACTTAGCTATTTTATGGGCCTTCAAGTCAAGCAGAATGAAGAAGGAACTTTTATTTGTCAATCTAAGTACACCAGAAATCTGTTGAAGAAATTTGAAATGCAAGACTGTTCAAGTGCATCCACTCCCATGGCCACTGCAACAAAATTGGATAAGGATACTGTTACATCAGTATATATTACTAATTATAGAGGTATGATTGGCTCACTACTCTATGTAACTGCAAGTAGACCTGATATTATGTATGCTACCTGTCTTTGTGCAAGATTTCAAGTAGATCCAAGAGAACCTCACTTAACAGCTGTGAAAAGAATTTTCAAGTACCTTAAGGGTACAGCTGATCTAGGATTATGGTATCCTAGGGAATCAGACTTTAAGCTAATAGGTTACTCAGATACAGATTTTGCAAGGTGCAAAATTGACAAGAAAAGCACAAGTGGAAGCTGCCAATTTCTTGGAGGCAGATTAGTTTCTTGGTTTAGCAAGAAACAAAAGTCAATTTCCACATCAACAGCAGAGGCAGAGTACATTGCTGCAGGAAGCTGTTGTGCATAAATTCTTTGGATGAAGAATCAGTTAATGGATTATGGGTTAACATATTTCTAGTTCAGCACTCTATGATAAAGCACATCAGCATTAGGTACCACTTCATAAGGGAGCATGTGATGGAAGGTACAGTGGAATTACACTTTGTTCCAACAGATCAACAACTAGCAGATATCTTCACAAAACCACTATGTGGAGCTACTTTTACAAGATTGGTAAATGAACTTGGAATGGTTTCAGGTTCTTTCTCTAAATCTGCTTAGTTTATGTTTTGATATATCAGACTTTATGATCAGTATTTACATATATTACTATTTTTATGTAATATGTGCTTAAATTGAAATTTACTTAAGTGTTGATTGTTGCCTGGTGTGAATTTCTAAACTCTGATAGTGATATGAATGTTTCTGTGACTTTTCAATCCAATAAGGATAACTGTGCTAGATGTTGACCTAGTAGTCTCTAATATACTAAAGATCCCATGTTTGAAGTAGTTGTTTATGTGGAAATCTTTTAATACAAGCAAATTCTGATATTGAGCTTGGTTAGGTTTACTTTGTGTATCTTATTACTAAGTCAAAAACTAGAATAGTGCTTCTTATATGTTAAGTTCTGATGTTTGTAAATCTTATGGATGTACTAAGTGCTGATAAGCCTCACTTATCAAAAGAAAAAGTAAAGAAAAGAAATAAATATCAGGTACTCCTTTGAGATCTATAGAAAAATGTATGTGGAAGGGAAGACCCAAGTGCATTGCTGGTATTAAGTAATATGCATTAGAAAAGCAACATGAAATTTTCTTGGTGACTTTTCACATTCTATGATTACTGGAGAAATACTCTGATAATAGCATAAATTTTGATAAGCAGTCGTGACTCACTTACACTGAGAAGCCACTGTAAAAAGGAATTTCAAAAGATGCATAAAATGAGCACAAAATAGTTGAGGTGGACTCACGCATGAACTCATTCTATAGTAGACTTCAGACCAATGATAGTTTTTGAGCAAAGTTCTTAGTTATGCCTTATTTCTAAGATGTACTGAAGTGAATCAGACTTTACTATTTTTCTGATATTTAGCTTAAAGCACACACTTACACTCCATATGAATGATGAAAATTACTGTGGTGATCAATGTTGTTTTAGATGAACAGTTTAAGTGCCAGTTGCATAAATTCTGAGGACAAGTTCTGATGATTAAGTTCTGAGGAAACCACATCAGTATTTGTGTGAAGAATTATAGAAATAAACATTCACTTTTTGAGTAAAGGAGCCATATTCTGATGACTTTTAAATTCTGATAATAATCAAGTTCTGATGCTGATGTGGCAGTATTTATTTCCTTGATTTATTTTTAGGTCAATACTTGAACGGTTATATTTTATCAGAATATTGGTTTATGTGAGATAAAGACAGTAATAATCATTTATTTAGTGGGAACAGTTTTTTTTGAAAAACTGTATGTGCATAGTAATCATTACTTATTTTCCGTGCCCATTAACTTTTGTCTTAACTACTGCATGGCTGACAGGTGTACAGTCTGTTCCACTTCTCAATAACTGCTGTCAAGTGGCGTGTATAAGTGACAGTGAGAAAAGATTTTCAACCTATTATCTACTTTTGTATTCTATACTCTCTCTCTTTTTCTTATCTTCTCACATTCTCTGACGGTTTTCCATACAGACATTTTATCAAACACCTTTCAGGCACTCTAAATTCTCACTCATTTTCAATGGCACCCAAGGATATAATCTTTAATGGAGCAAAGTTCGTCCCCAATAACTATGTTGCCATTCTCACTAAGAGTGAAGCTCCTTCGGAACTTCATTTTATTCAGGATTTCTTATCTCATAGTAAAATTGGGTTCGCTTTGACGCAGCCATCCTATTTATCAGGAACTCAAGTTCTGACGTTTTGGCGTACAGGACCTTATGATGATGGTGGTAAGGATGGGACTCCAAGCATCATGTTTACAGCAAAGGAGGTTGAGTATGTTGTTACTCCGACAACAGTATGAAAAACTCTACACCTACCTAAAAACTGTCACTTCAATTCTGCTATGGAGGAGCCATTGCTACAGCAAATGATGGCTAGTCTTGGGTATGAACAGAGTTTGGCTAAGCTGGGTCAACTCAAACGCCCATATATTCGAAAGGAATGGAGCTTCTTCTTCGATTGCATCACGAAGACGTTTGCCAACAAGTGCTCAAATTTTGATGTTATTACTATTCTGACACAACAAATTGGGTATGCACTCTTAAACCAGTCTCATTTTGATTATGCAAAGACTGTGTTATGTTTTATAGCAGATAGAATGAAAGAGGACAGGAATGTAGTTTACTTCGCTAGGTTCTGTCAGTTAATCTACAGTCATTGTACTTCAGAAGAACCACAATTAGCAAGTGAACATATAGAACCATTTAGATTAGCTAAGAGGGCTTTTACTGATATCTTAACTACTGACAACAAGAAGGGAGTTCTGAGACCCCTTAGAATTCCTTTATCAGTAAAGCAAGCTCTGGTAAATGCTGATTCTGATACATATTCAGCATTATATCCTGCTTTCCAACCCACCAACACACAACAGCCATCAGAACCCACCATTAACTAAACAATGCAACCACAACCATCAGCACATAATCAGGTGAAGCCTTCTTCTTATAGAGAAAAGATGACTAAGACAGTACCTCAGTCACAGCTGAAAAGAAGGAAGATGATCTTAAGAGATGAGTCTGATGATCAGGTACAGGTTCAACCATCAGAACCTGTTGCTGAAGTAGCTGAGAATGTCTCTTCTCAGACAGCTCAAGAAACTGGGAGTTCTAGGCCCCTAAAAAGGCTTAGAAAGCTAAACTCTGATGATGAAGAGAGTCTCTCCTTCAGCTAAGAGACTTAAAAAGCAAAGAGCAAGGAGGGCTGTAGAATCATCAATTTCTGATGAAGGAATGGAAGCAGCAGCTGAGGAAGGAGGTTAGGAATCTCTGATATCAAAAGACCCAATTGTGATTGAATCTCTTCCCACTACTGAACCAGACTTTACTGAAGCTCACAAATCTCCTATTCAAGAGCCAGAGAATACTCAAAAACACATGCCTACACCTCATGTGTCTCCTATCATTGATCAAGTACATGTTGATACTCCAGGTATAAGTGTTGAAATAGATATTCATAACTTGAATGTGCCTGAGTTTCTGTACTTGGAAGCTCCAACCATTTCTCATCACACTCCACCAGCAACTCCACTACTAGATGTTGATGTCAATGCAGATGAATCTTCTATTGTTTCACATACAATTCTTCTATCACAAGATGTTGATACTGCAGATTCTGCAAGTTCTGTTAAAATAAATGCTGAAAATACTGGTGAAGCTGCTACAAATGAAAATGCTGATGCAGCTGGTCCTTCAGGACATGCACCTCTACAAACTGTTGATAAAGCTGAATTGATTAATAAGTTTGTGAGAGAGGATGCACCAGTACCTTGGAGTGAAACTAATAGAGGAAGGGAATGGATCAAGGAGTGGAACAAAGTTGATTTTGTTCCTACTGCTAATGTTCTTGCTGAGCACCTGGCTAAAGCTGATAAGATGCTGGTGAATGATGACTTCAAAGCACAGCTCAGGGTTACTGCATTGAGAACCAGGAACCTTCAAGGTCAACACTCAATAACTCAAGCCAAGGTGGACAAAATTCAAGAAACATTGATTCAGCAAGACATGAATGTCAAATTGGACAAGAAAAGGTTTTTCAAGCCAGCCTTTGACCGCATTGAGTATATTGAAAAGGCTCAAGAAAAGCAGCAAGCTCAAATATCTGATATTTTGAAGAATCAAGCTACTCAGCAAAACCAACTCAATGAAATCCAAAACTCTGTGGAATTACTTGTCTCCCTGCTTCTACCAGATGATGCCAAAAAGGGGGAGAAAGTGATTAAGTCCAAATGCAAAACTGATCAACCATTGAAGGGTAAGGATGATGATAATGAAGACCAGGGAAACTCTGAAAAGAGTAAAGGTCTAATTCAAGGCAGGGGTTCTTTATCAAGCAAAGCCAGAACTACAAGTCAAAGAACAAGTACTGATGCTGAGAGAAGAACAAGTTCTGATACTGGTAAAAGGATAAGTTCTAATGAACAAAATTTGAAACTTGATGAAGAGATCTCCAAAAGGTTATTCCTAAAGGACAATCCAGGCATTGATATTGAAAGTCTGAAGGAAGAAGAGATTAGACTGAAAGCTGAAAATGATAAATCTAAGTCAAAGTCTAAAGCTCAAGTCATTGCAAAGAAACCAACTAAGCCTAAGGGCATTGTGATCAAAGAGAGGACAGATACTGAGGCATCTAAGGCCAAGTCCAAATCACAGGTAGAAGTTGATCCTAGATTCAAGGGAAAGGCAAAAATTGATGAACCTGTAAAGATATATATGCCAACCATGGATCTGGAAGCAAAATCTGATGAAGATACTAGTCTGATTTTGAAGAAGAAGAAGAATATTCAAACAACCTCTGACAGAGCTCATGTTGTTCAAGGTCAGGACTTAGTAAATTCTGATATTACAATAAAGCAAGCAACCTCTGACAGAGCTCAAGTTGTCTGGACATCAGAAGAAAAGGAAACCTCTGACATTGCTCATGTTAAACCTTCAAAAATTCTACTACCTGGGTTTACTAAAGCTCAACAATTTGCTCAACCTATGAAGACTTCAACAAATGTTTTTAAGGGTAGATTGCTTCAAGGGAAGGAAGCTAGAGATAAAACAGGACTGGGTAATGCTGATGAGAAAAGAGTAAACAACTGTACCTTAGATCCTACATTTCTTTCTAAACCAGGAGTAGGAACAACTCCAGAAAGACTAAATCAATTGGAATCTGTACAGATGGTTTACAACTCCAAGCTGAAAGAAGACATAATGCTTTATTTTATGATAGATGGGAGAGTATTCCAGATAAGAAAGGATGCAATTCGATTGAAGTATTATGAAGAACTGCAACATGTTTTTTTTCTACTTCCAGTGAAGAACAGGTCAACAGATGGTGCTGCCAGTTACTTAAAATCTGATATTCAAAGACAGAAGAAACTCTACTCAGTAAAGTCTGACAGACCATACTATCCAAAGTACAGAGATCATAATGGTGATTTAGTTGAGATGAAGCCTAATACTGCCAAGATCACTACTTTTCTGGGTATTAAGGATGTTGAATTTAATCTGGAGTCTGACAAAGCTTATCTGATCAGACTGGATCAGGAAACAAGGAAAGCAAAGATTAATGATCTCAGGGCTGCTATCTTTCAGACAGGAGAAGATACAGTTGAACTTAAAGATACTAAAAGGAGGATGATAAATGAACTTGAATATGCTAAGAGAACTCTTTTGAAGAACTATCTCAGAATAACTCCTGACATTCAAGAGATCAAACACTGAAGCCAAGTCAAGGACTACAACTGTTAAATTTTGAAGGATATACAAGCTAAAGCTGATATCAGACTTTAAGGATGGTAAAAGCTACAAGGACTGTGGGTTGTAGTTATCTAGTCAAATTCTTATATGCATTTGTACTTAATGTTTTTGACATCATCAAATATCTATTGAACTTGTATATTATGCTAATTTATAAGTTGGGGGATATTGTTAGATATATTTGTGATGTCATGTCTAATAATGATTTGTGTTTAGTTTTCAGATCTTGACTAATATGACAAATCAGGACTTAACTGGAAATCAGTACTTATACTGAAGTCAGAACTTAAGATATCAAACTTAAGTTATCAGAACTTAAGCTATCAGAAGATATTCATCAGGAGATAATATCAGGACTTAAGAAGACTTTCAGATAAGTAAGGCGGCTGATTAAAAGGAAAGAAGATCAAGACTAAAATAAGAAGAGATATGCATGGAAGAATAGAAGACTTGGAGGAAAAGATAACTAATTGATATATTTCAGGATACAGAATTATATTCGATATCAATTAGAAGATTATCTTGTAACTATGTGTCTATATAAACACAACATAGGGTTTACACTATAAGTATTATCATTATCGAGAATATTATTCATTGTAACCCTAGCAGCTCTCGTGATATTTGTTCATCACTGAGAGAGACCGGTTCCATTGCAATATTGTTTTATCAATAAGATTATTCTTTCTTACATACTTGTGTTCTTAATTCGATTTGATTGTACTATACACTGAATCCAACCCCCTTCTACAGTGTTTGTGACCTAACAATTGGCAATCAAATAGTAACCAATCAAAGAGTATAATAACCTAGTATGGTGAATAGTAAGCAAGCAAGTAGGTTGTAGTACTTGGCTAGTAATTTAGGCTTTGAAAAAAATGACCAAGCTACTAGATTTGATCAATATATATATATATATATATATCTATATTATATACATCAAATAATCCAACACTTATTTAAGAAGAAACAAAGCTAGCAAGCCAAAAACCTCTCTCTCTCCCAAGAACACAATGCTGATTTTGAAGAACACCAAGAAAAGAAAAATTCAAATCTCATGTTCTACTCATTTATAAATCACTAAATTTTAATCCAAGCTCCTAAATATCATGGAAAAGCCACGTACCAAATTTGAAGCCCATCCATGAAGTTTTCAATTTTATAAAAATATTTGAAGTTGAGGGTGAATAGTAACTCCGAAAATTACCTTTTGTTTTCTTGATTTTCCATGAAAGTTTAAGACTCCTAAAGCTAAACCAAGATCTCTCTGAGGATGTTGTTCCCTCATTTAGTGATAACAAGCTTCAATAAAGGGATAAACATCATCCACCCTTTATATTTATTTAAGTATTAAGGATAGTTACAAGACATGTTCATATGAGACATGATTCTTGAAGAATGGAGTTTGGATTGTAAAATCTTGATGGTAAATTGTTATAGGTTGGTGTTCCTCATATTTTCGTAGATTATATAAACTAAAATTGAAATAATTATGGTGGATTTGATGATTGAGTTGTTGTTAAATGGATTTAACGTAGTTAAACCGGAAATCGTTACGCGTTTAACCGTTATAATGTTCGTGTGGTTTTAGGACTGTTTCGAAGCGTAATTACGGACTGTAAAACATAAATTTTTGAACACCAATGATCACTAATTTAAATATATTTGTTTGTAGTTTGTAACCATATAAAGATAGTATCCAAATGATTTACGGATTAGGAGAAAAGTTCGTTTTAGTGAACGTATTCGAGAAAACAAAACTGCTACCTAGTGCTGACTTTGAGGGTATAATTTAGGCCCTTAAAAATTGTTTAAAATTATAAACCTTATTCAGTAGCTTACTTATACAGTGAGGAAGCCCTCTTTAAAACTTGAGCTAAAATGTTAATTTTTCGATTTTATAAAAATGTCGGAGTGAAGGTCGCGCAAGGAGAGAATCTCAAAAACGACCGCAACTAGCCACTGCCATTAAACTGATGCTTCATGATTTTCACCCATGTTCTCAGAAAACCATTTTCAAATAATCTGTTCTAAAAATTTTCTGGTTCACTCACGCAAAAATGGTGTGTCAATTGAGTTAACGGTTTGAGAGAAATCAACATTTTAGTGAAAGCGATATGAATAGTAAAACTCTGTAGTTGACCGAACTTTTAAAATGCTTTTCTCCTATTTAAATTCATTTTATCAAAATAAAACTTTTATTATAAATATTAACAATACTCAAGAAGCTCCTCAAGGTAGTTTTATATTAAAATATTAACTTTTAAATTTATTAAAAATGCTAGAGTGCGAGTCGCGTAATAGTAACATTCGGTAAAGTCAACTCTAGAATACCACTTTGACCGTCCATTGCAACCAAGGGTTGATAGTTATTTCGAGTAGGTCGAATATCGAAAATTGTAAAGTATTACACTTATTAGTAAAATAAGTCATTGATGGAATTAAGAATACTGATTAAGATTATGATATTTGTTGATTAGAAAACCCAGTATGAGTGGAAGTCGGAAACGTATCTTGGACTCCATGCAAATTTTCAAACCCACTTTTTTAAACTGTTTTGTTGTGTTTGTTTTCAAATAATTACGATATATACATGATATTGTATTACAATATTTTACGAATTGTGATATATAATATCATACAATATGTTAATAATTTTGGTATATGGATATTACCGGATTTCAATCGATAACGCTAGACAGTAGCGTTGTATAGATGAGGCATATATTTTAGACCGAGTATCGGTCAGTATAATTTGATAAAAACTCGGAAGTATTCCGGAGGTGTTTATATTTGATAAATATTAACGCTAGCGAGTAGCATGGCGTATATCTTGTAGACCGAGAGTCGGTCGGTATGTATTATTCAAAAACCCGGTAATCATCCTGAAGTTGTTTTGGACGATTAAAAGTCCGTACGTATTTATTCCAAGGAACCCAATGTCCTCTTGCGAAGTATTAAATACCTTGAATTTATTTAAAATGATTTCCAAAGATCATATTTCCTCAACTATATTTAATTAATCGAACGTTGAATATTATTTCAAAAATTTATTTAAAATATAATAAGTATTCTCCAATAATTATTTATTTCAAACGCAATTATTTTATATTTATTTAAGACTACTTTAATTATTTAAACTTAAATTAGTTGAGAAATATTATTTCAAATATTCTTTTAAAATAGAATTAGTTGAGGTTTAATTATTTAATAATTATTGTTTAATTATTAAATATTTATTAAATGATTTAATATGTTTTAAAAATCATAAAACCTATTTTTAAAATATAATCTGAGTTTCAGAAAATCATTCTAATCCTTTTGGATTGTCAAGAATGTTATCTCGACATATTTTAAATGTTTTGACTATAGTGTCAAAGGAAACTCCCCTTGCTTATTTATTTGTTGACAACGGTCAATTCACATTATCATAATACTTTCTCCGAAAATTCTCGGAAGTATATATATATATATATACATATCAATGTGTATCTATCAACAAGCAATATGCTTTGGGAATGATATAAGTTCTAGATATATAATAGGAATTTTATAAGGACAAGGAGGGGTAGACTCCAGTACTTTTTGGACTGGGGAAACTACTAAATCACTACCGAATGAAAAGGGACCTTACATACCGATGAACATGTGGAGTATGCGTACCTAAGAGGGATGGACGCAAAACCGTGTCTTGAGAGGGGTAGATGCGAAGTGTAAACCTAAGAGGGATGGACACAGAATAGGCCTGAATGCGGCCAGGGTGATAACCGATAACAAAGGGAATCATCCTTCTACATGTAGAGAATAATAAATATTTACCGTTATACGACTGATCATCGTATATCGGGCGCTCCGGTGTCGTATTCTTCCAATTAGAATTGAGATGCAATACCATAACCCAAGCCTACGTGCTAGGTTTACCATTAAGGTATTTACAGACTAGTAAGTCAATCAAATAATTGTTTTTAAAAGAGGTGTATATCTCAAAGAAAAACTAATTTCAATAAATACATAACCTTATACGAATTTATATAATTTCTTTAACAGTCTTTTCATACTGTTGATTATTATGGCTGAGCATTATTGCTCACTCTTGATTTCTTTTAAATATCACAACACAACAGATTACCAGTATGCCGGTGTGGGACGTAGTCACTTGAAATCGTGGGGAGAATCCCTTGCAGCTTTGTCTCAGGTGGACCAGAGTATTCAGATAGGTATAAGATGTTTGTAGTAATTATTCTAACTTCATGTAAAGGTTACGAATAATTTTTTAAGATCCTGTAAAGTACATTTAAGTTGTAATAAAAGAAGAATATATTGCGTACATCGGTTCTAAGGCTATAACTTGTGTGTATGTGTGTGTGTGTGTATTTGTGAGATTGGGGGTCTGTGATATAGAGTTATTGGATAATTATGTTAATATAGGTTACACATGATTGAAGGATTGCGTGATGATCCAGATTCCTGACCCGAATTTGGGGGCGTTTAATTGGTCATTTCCCCTTCGATCATTATCTCTCTCTTGGCCTCTGGCCTCTTCACCTTTGGTGAACTTTATAAATTTTCTTTTTCATATCAGATTCTCGACCTCGTCCTTAAGTGATCTGTAATCGACGTTTTCATGACTACCATCTCTGTGGAATCTACAATACTGGCCCCTATCTCTTTTCTCGGGATCTCCCATTAGTGGATTCGGCCATCTGAACTTCTTATCCTTCTCAATCTCTAACAAAATTTAGCTCTTTGGATCATTCAACCTTGTATAATCAGTGAACCTTGGTGATTGGTTCTTCTTGAAAGAGGGCTCTGAGTTCTTTCCAATTCGAGGATACATGTCCTTGGCATCATACTCTTGATCCGTATTCTACTTTTTCTTATTCACGAGTTCATTATTCACCACTGTCTTCCTCATACTTTCCTCTACCTTGATATACTTTCTTGCCCTATCATGGAGCTGCAATATCCTTTCAAGAGGGCGATTAGCCAAGGACATCTTGAAAAACTCATTCCTAATCTCTTGGTGAAGGGCTATCATAGCTACCTTGTCGTCAAGTTCTATGACCTTCTTGGTCTCCTTCGTGAATCGGTCCAGGTAGTCTCTAAGGGACGCATTCGTTCCTTGGACAAGACCCATAAGAGAAGTCGAACTCTTCTCCTAAACTCTGTCACTAATGAATTGTTTGATGAAGACCTGACTCAGTTCTCTAAAGGATCCTATTAAATTGGGGGTGGGCAGCTATACCACCTTTGACTCAGTTCTCTGCATATGGGGGTCTTGGTGTCTGATGCATCTCTAGATCATATTTCAACCTTTAAATTTTGTTTTTATGAGTCCTGATCATCTCTTGTACATCTTGAGAAATCGTCCCTTGGGTGTTTTGGTATTGTTGGGACCCTCATCTTTGGGCTCCTTAACAGCACGCCTTCTTCGTGGAGCGGTCTCCTCCTCTGATGAATTTGAGTCTCTAGCAAAGTAAAGCCCAGAGAAATCTCGATCTTCAGGGAATGGAGCTAAGCCACGAATGTATTGGGATATTCGCCCTTGTCTTTTGCCTCGATTAGAGAGATCACTTCCTCCAACCTCTTGGTATAGAGGCATCCCGTAAGGTGGGTTGGTAGTCCCAGGGGTCATGATAGTTGAGTACTTATCCCCGACAGGCTGGGAGCCTGACTGTAATAACCCCAAAATTTTGAACTTTTTGTAACCCTTATGAATAGTGTTTTAGCTGAATGAGAAAACTTTTCATGCCACACTATGTAGGGGTTCTGTTATGGATATTATGAGATTTTATTAGTACTCTATATGGTATATAAGTGTATGTAAAGATCGTCAGAATCCAATTCCGAACACTTTGATTTTTCCCGGAAATCCACTAGATACAGAAAGAATTGAGTATAAGGTAACAGGATAAAAAGGATTTAAATTAAAGGATTATAATAGAGGATCATAAAAAGGAATATAATGTAATAAGAAAGGTTAAGGGAACCTAAGTAATAAGATCCCGGGTATGATCCCTCAAACGATAAACGAAAATGAAAGTTAAGTGAACCGTATAACAGATCAGCGGTCATTAGGCAAACAATTAGAAGCTAATCAAAGAGATTAGTGGGGATGATGTCATCCAACCAATAGAAAGAGGACAAAGGAGGGATGATGACATCACAAAGTGATGCAAGCATGACATAAGAAAGAAGGAAATGTGGTGGATTGTTAACCACACAAAACCAAGGTTAAATTGGTAATTAACCTAAAATAAAACAAATCTAATTCAATCAACCAAGCCAAACATTTCATTTCATCAAAACAAAAAAACACAAAACCTCTTATTTCTTCATTGCTCTCGGCTTTTGCCATTTTTAAGAGAAAGAAATTTCAAAACTCAAGATCAAGGCTTCCTAAATTGGTAAGATAATTCCCTAGTCATCCTTATGCATAGTTATGGCTATCTTATGAGTTTAAGCCTTCAATTCTTTCTCAATCTTCTTCAAGAAATCAATGAAGAAGACAATGAATAGTGATTTCAAAGTTTTTAACTTGATTTTTTCTTGTTTTCCTTTAAGATCCAAGCATCCCTAAGACTTCTCAAGGCTTCTCAAGGCTTCTTAAGGCTTCCTAGCTACTCCCACCAATTTAAGGAAGGTATATCATCTCCAAACCCTAGATTCCTTTGTATAATAAGATTATTTTGATTGTTATGGTGATATAGTAGCTTAATGCTTGTGGTTTAGAGTTTGGGTTGGAGTGGTAGTGAAATGGAATGGTGAATCTAGTTGTTTTGGTTAAAAGAACTTAAGTATAGTTAAATTCAAGCTTAAGCATAAGTATAAATGTTAATATTGAATTTATTGGGGATGTTATGATGTGATAAGGATGGACTTTGGTTGTATGAATGGATTGGGGTTGTTTGGTGATGAATTGCAGTGATATAAAATTGGGTAATCACGTAAACATAGCCGTCGTAATGTCCGATTTACTTTAGGCTGTTTTATTCTTAACATTAGGACCCGAGAACTCACTGCTAGGTTTTGACCATTGCCATGTTTAGATAGTTCATGTTACGAGCTTCGTTTTGATATGTAGTTCGTTTGATTCCGATGTACGGTTTAGGAGAAACGGCCATTTTAAGTAACGACGTTTCGCGAACGAAATCTTATCCCTCGCCTTACTTTGAAACATTGATTAAGGACCCTAAAGGACTAATTGGAGTATGAATCATTTATGTAGAGTGTATTAGGCAAATGGTAAGGCACTCGCGAGAGAATCGTCTTAAAACTCTTAATGGCTAAATTATTAAAAATGGTGGAGCCGAGGGTACTCGAGTGACTTAAGAGAATCAGTGAGCGCAAAACGAGCGTTAGAGTCTAAGTTGGTTAAAGTATAGATTTACAAGTGACTTTGGTTTAATTCCAACTTACTTGTTGTTTATAGGTTACCAGACTCGTCCCGAGCTGATTGTAACCCCCAGCCGCTCAGGCAAGTTTTCTACCCGTTATACTGTTGTTGTGATGTATATATGTATATGCATTATCTTGTAATAAATGCATGAAGGTTATATTAGCAAATTCTTGCGATATATTGTAGCATGTGATATGGTACATATGCCTGCCTGTTTCGTATTCTTGCCATATATATCTGTTGGTTCAGTTGATAATACCTATGCTAGAGAATAGCGGTAATTTGCATATACCCTTAGTATAGGGACCCAAAGGTGAAAACATTTTCTAAAACCGGGAGTCGAGGATCCCGAGTAGATTTTATATATATATATATATATATATATATATATGGTTATAGTTTTCAAAACTATTAATCGAATAAGGTTTATTCGATAACTTTATTTTATTAATGAATATTATCTTGAATATTCATTCGAGGACTTATGACTCCTTTAGATTATTATTGAATATTACTTGGATATTCATTTGAGGATGTATGACTCCTTTATTTTATTTAATGGATATTATTTATAATATTCATTCGAGGTATTATGACTCCGCTTATTATTTATTAATATTCTTTATTTTATTAAAGAATAATGTTCGATAATCAAACTTACTTTTGATATTCAAATAAAGATATTACTTTCGTATAAGTATATCTTTGATTATTTACTATTCATTTCAAGTATAAGTTTTCCAACTTCTACCTCAATTACTCTTTATGGGAATATTATTTAAATAATAATATTCAGATATTTCTTTATATTGAGACTGATTTACTTTATTAAATCGGCATTATTCCAAACACTCTTTAAAGTGTTTTCAAGTCTTTAAAATGATTTTCAAAAGTTAGAGCGGATCCCAAAACTCATTTTTATATTTAAGATCTTCCTTTTAAAAAGGGGATTTAAATACTCGCTCAAAACCGGAGGGATCCGGCTCTGTGGTGTATTTTATATTCGCAACAAGGTTGTTGTCTTGATAAAAGAGTTTTTGATTACTTACCCAACACTCGGGAAGTAAAATTCTTGGAACAAGTTAATCCATTAACAGGCATCGCCTGGGAAATATCGGTGAGTTTTTCTTTCCAACTAGATACGACTTCTTGGTGGAGCCGTATCAACAAGTTTCTACTTGGGGAAAGTGGGGACAAGCTTTACGTTTCAGAGTCATGGATTTCATCTGAACTAGGAGTGTCGTAAGTGGTCGAGTAGCGCCGGCCCAGCCTTATTATATTGGCCCAAATGGCCTGGAAGTTCTGCTAAGGCGGTCCATTCCTTAGGAGTTCAGTGTTCGGTTGACAAGTAAATCCGACAGGTTCTCCTCTACATGTAGAAAATGGTGGGGTTGCACTACTACGACTGATCATCGTAAGTGGTCTTCCTGGCGCGGCAAACTCCCGTAATGAGTTCCTCATCCAATTGGATATTTCTGCAACACTACCCAGAGCACTTCGATAGAAAGGCTACGGTTGGGCGATTGTTGAGTGTTGGCAGGGTCAAGTTTTCAAAATGATGTTTGCATCAAATGAAGTATCTCGTAACTTCATTGTATTTTGATGATATTTTAAAAGATTTAATCTATTCAAATCTGGTCTTGTAGTCTCATCTATGTGATGAACTTTTGAAACTAATTATAACTTGAACGGTGGTAGTTCAAGTAGTATCTGGAAAAGATATAAGTATATTGGAGTATCTTGTAACTTCACCGTTTTAAACTTATATCTAGTTAATGGTTGTCTTATGAATGACAGAGACTTTCAGAAAAATGTTGAGACAAAGTTAGATATATGAGATCACCTTGCAACGATATTTTTTTTATATACAGTTATAAACTGAAACTTTGTGTATATTATGCATGGAAGAGGACTTCCAAGATTTTGAAAAGTATATATGTATATATACTGAATATTTTGCGACTTCATTGCATTAAGATATCAAACTTGGTTCATTTCTTTTGACCAAGACTTTCATGAGTACTATGAGAAGGCTCATATATTGTTAATCATATTATATATTATTTTGGTGGGCTTGTTGCTCACCCTTGCCTTCTTCTTTCATCACACAACATCAGATAGACAAGATGAACAGGACCAAGCTCCCGATTCGCAAGCGGTTAGAAAACGTTCTGCAGTCTTCTGGAAGCATTGATGCCGCCGTAGCTGAGGTAGGAGCTACCAATAGACTAGGTTTTCAACTATTGATGAACCAGACTTATGTATCTTTATCAATTGTAATAATGGAAAAGAAATGTAAATCTATTCAGAAACCCTTTTTAAGGTGTAATGGCATAAAATTTTGGAATAAAATGACTCGTGTTACTTTTGGATATTCATCTCTGAGACTATAACTTGTGGTGTGTGTGTGTGTTCATTGTGGGGTCACAATACAGAGTAGTTGATTGTTTATTAAGATTGGGTGTTATTAAGGGAATTGGAATTCGTGACAACCCGGATCCCCGACCCCAGATTGGGGGGTGTTACAGAAATGGTATCCGAGCCAAGCGTTATAAACCTCAGAGATGATGTGACGTTAAGATAATAAGTTCACTAAGATAATAAGAACTCTTGCCAAGTTCATAGTCGGGCTACCTAACGTAGTACTGACAGTTAAAACCCTTACGGGAACCCTTATAAATATTGTGATAGTAACATAGATCGTTCTCGTATAGGGCAGCGGGGCACCGAACCCTGAGGTTCAGGAGCATCAGCATGAGGATGTTTTATTACAAGTTGGAGATCAAATTGTGAATCCGATAGAGTACCCTAATGAGGGACCGGATGAGGTTCATATTGAAAATGTTGTGGTTGATGAGGATCTCATGGAGGATCCTAATGAGAATGAAGAGAGGACCGCTGAGGAATTGATGACCGTAGTCAGGGCGACTACCAGAGCAAGAATGGCCGCGAGGGTGGCACTAGAGGATGAAGAGTTACCAAGGGCACAAAGGTTAATGAGGGCAGAAGGAGTGGGGCCTTCCACGACACCAATTATACCAGTATCAGACCCTCTTCCAGAGGTTCCTGTAGACATCCATGAGGTTCCACCAATTCCTGTTCCATCCCCGGTACAGAGCCCAGCACCTACTGAGGAAATGCCACCTTTATCTCCTGCACCATTGTCACCTGATACCGTGCTTGGTTATCCATTTGGATCTCCTGGGTCTGTACCACCTGCACCCCATGGACTACTAGATGCTACCACTCAGGCTTCTCTTATCGCCAATTATCATATGACTTTGGGTGGCCTGTCTGAGGCCCGTAATGTTAGGAGTGATCTGTTGGATCGACTTACTACACCGAGGATTGAGGGTGGGGTACTTCCGGCAGGATTAGCTCATAGCATGGAAAGGATTGAGGCTACCACCCGTGTTACAGCTAGAGGCCATCTTGAGGGTCAGATTGATCCAGCTCTACTTGTATCTATCCTAGACCTCATCACCGCTTTAATGGAGCAGGTTAGGGATGTCGTGCGTGCCCGCATTTCTTGATTCATAATAGTGTGCAGAGTCTGAGCAATCTGATAAGAATTTCATGTAGCACCGCTTTTGGAGGATTAGCCTAAGTTTTGAATGATTAGTTTTAATGACGAGATGATTATCTATGGTAGTACTTTTGGGATAGGAGCGATAAGATCAAATGATGTAATTCTCTTTAATGTGTTCAGTTGTTGTACCCTCGAAAAAAATGGTTATGTATATATTCGTTAATTTCAGTTCAGATCAGTTTGTTGCGATAAGATCACATTGTTAATTGCTCTATTAACACTTAAGAGAGTGTCATGAAGTTTATCGAACTTAAGAATTCATAATTTGCAATCGTGCAAGGACCGAACGAGGGAAAGACTTAAGCAAAGTAAGTAAGACGAATATCCAGAGATTCTCAAAAATTTTCCAAGTAATATGCCCCCACAAGGAATAAGATTAGGGGCAATCCTTGAATGTGATAATCGGGGAGGTCGCAATTAAGATATAAGGAACCCAGAATATAATAAAGTGGAAAATGAGGATTTTAAATTAAAAGATGACCCCAATTATGGGGAGTAGGAAGAAATATTTAGACTAAGAAAATAAAAGTCGAGCGAGATAAGGAGACCCGAGACGGTACTCCTATACGGAAATTCATGGACCTGTCTAAATAGAACTTATACTTTATTCCCAACCACCACCTTGAGAGAAACAATATAGTGGGAAATTCTTTCAAGACCTCTAAGTCGCTAAGCTCTCAGAGTTCCAAGGAACAAGCTGGCCCAGCCGAGGCAAGGGCCTGGCTAAAGGAAATAGAGGAATCATTTGAGATTCTAAATGATTGATGAACTAAAAAAGACTATTTTTGTCACTTACCCTCCTAAGAGAGAGACCACCCGCGGGTGAAAGACCAAGGAAGGCACGGAGCAAGAGATTATAATAAACTGATTTAAGTTCAGTCAATTATTTTCAGGAAAGTACTTCCCAAGGTTATGGAGATAGAGTAAAAGCTTTAGAGCCAGAACAAAGGCAGACGAGTATGATGAATTATGAATCTAAGTTGTAAAAGTTATCAAGATTCGTTCTGAGGACACGAATCCAGAATGACGGGATGTTTGAAATCAATGCTTATGTTATGTTGGTTCTTGAAATAATGATAAGAGAAAGGAAAATAAAAAGAAACTGAAGTGGAAAGGAATACAAGGGCAATAGAGTTTGAGGTATGATAAGGGAGTTGGGTATGAGGAAACCCTAAAGACTCGTAACAATAGACATAGAAAAGTATACATTCGTCAGGATGAGGGTGATTCACCATGAGTTAAAATTGATGGTTAAGGGCATAAGAGATACATATATTTTATCCCCTGTGAGTTGGGAGGATTCGAGGAAACCTTGAGATAGTTCAAAGGATAAATAATAAGACGCGGATAGACTAAGGAGACAAGAAAGTAAGAAAGTAGGAAAATTGAATGAAGGAAGTAACCTTCAAGAATATGAAGTGTAAGACAGGTGGCTTGATACCCAAAAAGGGAGACGCCAGGTATGAAAGATATCCCAACATTGAGATGGATGTTGAGATAAACAACAAAAGTAAATAAGGAATTATTAAGAAGAAGTTCACGTTGAACACGACCAATATCTTCCAGAACATCCTTGTTATCGTTACCAAATTAGGCAAGAAAAGCGGATAAACGTTGTTATCTTTTGGAGGCCATATTGATTGACCTCATTTTGAATACAGGTGTTATTGTGAAAATTAGGCATATACTATCAAGGTGGGAATAATTGAATAAGATAATCTATCAAGGATATACGACTTGATCTATCCATGGAAGGATTCATGTACCTTTTTTAAGGTAGACTTAAGGATAGAACATCGGTAACTTAAAATGAATCCTAGGGGAATGCATAAAGGTTGGCATTTCACCCTTAATAGGGACAGTATGAGTTTTGACAATATGATTTGGAAAGGGTTAAGGTAACCACAACCTTTAAGGATCAGTGGAGAAATTTTTCAGAAGTATATAGACTATGATTCTGGTATTAATAAATGGTATCTTGATATGCCCTGTGCCTAGGGTGTACCTAATAAAGGATTTAAGGATAACATTAAGAGTTTTACAAGGAGAAAGGTAATATTCAAAGTTCTCAAGAATAGAAATTTTGATGAAGGAAATATGGCGTAATTATAATAATGACAGGTGGGCACGTGTTAAACCACGAGAAAGTATGGATCGAACCAGTAATGATCGAAATTGTTCAGAGCAATTAGGACTTAAGATAAAAGATGTTCTAAGTATAATTGAGAGTCAGTCGTGACAGTGATTAACCTCTAAAGACTGAGGCAATAACTTATGGAAAAATGGTGATTTTTTTTTCTCATCAGATAGTAAGGAAAACATCTTCACATAAGCTGCGATTGAAAGGAGGTAGAAAATTTATTTGGAGGTGGTTAAAATGACATTCACTGTAAGGAAATTTTACTATCAGGAAAGGCCAAAGGGGTGGCCGACACTTTAAAGGTAAGAGGATAATTATAGACGCTTGTGCCAAAGGAATTCAGTGATGATGGTTAAAGCTGAAGGTTGTATTATGGTTTGGAAGATTGACATTCCTTCTGATGAATGTTCAATACCCAACCGTAATAGTAGTTGGTAAAGGTTTAATTCGTGTAATCGCCATGAGCGGGCTATCTATCTCAGAAGATACTATCTTGAGATAAGCCAGGACCATGTTTCAAAAAGGACTAGACGAACCCTTAAGTTAAGTCTTCTATTTAAGGCATACGATTAAGAATGGTATTAACCTGCTATCGTTGCTTTGATTGAAACTCTTCTGCAATTTTATCTGCTTCATGTTATGTATGTATGTCAGGATCAGGAGTGTTCTTCATGAATCATGAATAGTGATTAAGTTACCTCATTAGAAGGATTTGATACGACATGTATGGACTCCGTATGATTAGATATTAAGATTTCATGGAATGTGAATGACGACAGTAGGTCAGTGGTGGACCATAGTAAGGAAGCAATGATTCTGCGAGTAACGAGCTGATTACAACCGTGAGAGTTGTACTGGAATTGATGTTGAGATTGAGTACCACTAAACGGGTCGTGGTAGTGTATAAGTTATCATTGATAGACTAATTAAGTAGAGTATCTACCTATTGAATATTTATTCTTTCTTATCAATAGAGAGTCGTATTATTATACGAGGAAGGTTGCAGTGCAAGCATAGAATTCAAGTAACGATGATGTCTAGAATGAGATCCCAGGTTCGATTTTCGATATCGAAGGAGTTTCAAAGGTGATTGTGTATAAGCTCGAGGAAGAGCATGGGTCCATAGAATGATGGACGGAATAGCAAAAATATTTAGCATGTGAAATACGATGCTATAATACTTGATGTTGATATAAATACATATATGTTTTGTTCTCCTATGACAAACCTCTATAGTTCAGAGGTAGATTCCAAGCCAGATATTTTATGGTAATAAATTTTATTTTTTTTACGAATATACAATTCTCTTCAGTTCGTTCTTTTCTCTTCTTTTCATTTCATGTAAGCTGAGAAGAACAACCCTTCCAGAAGGGGAGGTATTGTCGAATGACTATCTATCTGTGAGATAGAAGCCTAGTAGGATACCATCTATTGTTTAATTGCTTGTCAAGTACTAAAGACTGGCCACCTTCTGTACTAACTATGTGATATAACAAGTGTTCATGATCATAGTGATGTCTCAACAAATTCCTTTACTTCTATATGATTGATCAAACTTTGGGAAATAGAAACAGCTGAAAAAGGAGTAATAAAGTTGTGGTAGTATTCGGAATGGAAACACATTCGTGATACTAAGGTTGACGTGGTTATTAAAAGGTTATAGAACGCTAACGAGCAAAAGTATAACCAGTATAATATTAGGAACGGAAGGTAGTAGCGATTACGAACTGGAAAAGAATGGGTATTGAGAAGCAAAAGCTCTAATGCTAAACGCTATAATGAGAGTCTGTGCAATAGACTTGAAAGAAATTGGAATGATCACTTAACACGGATTGAGTTTTCTTACGACAATAGATCATATGTTAATATCGAGATGTCGCCTTATGAGATCATTGAGGGAAGACAATATCGATCTCCCTTATGTTAGGATGAAGCTGTAGAGCGCAAGATGCTCGGACCTACAGTAGTCCAAAGGACCGAGGATATAAAAGATCTAATCAGAGGATGGCTGGTAGTAGCCCAAGATTGACATAAGAAGTATGATGATTTGACATGAAAGGACAAAGAATAGGAATTAGGGGACCTAGTATTGTTATAGGTATTCCCTTGGAAGGGATTAATGAGGTTCGGAAAGAAAGGAAAACTAAGCCCAAGGTACACTGGACCTTTTGAGATATTAAGACGGATTGGAAAGTTAGCTTACGAGCTAGCCTTACCCCCTAACTTGCAACAAGTTCATAATGTGTTCCATGTGTCAATGCTAAGGAAGTATCATCGGGATGCCAAACACATAGTGGAGTACGAGCAGGTGGATATGCAACCAGATCTGACTTACGTGGAGAAGCCAGTAAGGGTTATAGATAAGAAGGAGCAGGTGCTCCGGAACAAAGTGATCAAGTTAGTCAGAGTGCTATGGTAGAATCATAATATGGAGGAATCAACTTGGGAACTAGAGAGCGCAATGCTAGAAAAGTACCCCCACTTGTTTTCTATCTGATTCCGGGACGGAATTCTTTTAAGGAGGGGAGACTGTAATAACCCCAAAATTTTGAACTTTTTGTAACCCTTATGAATAGTGTTTTAGCTGAATGGGAAAACTTTTCATGCCACACTATGTAGGGGTTCTGTTATGGATATTCTGAGATTTTATTAGTACTCTATATGGTATATAAGTTTATGTAAAGATCGTCAGAATCCAATTCCGAACACTTTGATTTTTCCCGGAAATCCACTAGATACGGAAAGAATTGAGTATAAGGTAACAGGATAAAAAGGATTTAAATTAAAGGATTATAATAGAGGATCATAAAAAGGAATATAATGTATTGAGAAAGGTTAAGGGAAACTAAGTAATAAGATCCCGGGTATGATCCCTCAAACGATAAACGAAAACGAAAACGAAAGTTAAGCGAACCGTATAACAGATCAGCGGTCATTAGGCAAACAATTAGAAGCTAATCAAAAAGATTAGTGGGGATGATGTCATCCAACCAATAGAAAGAGGACAAAGGAGGGATGATGACATCACAAAGTGATGCAAGCATGACATAAGAAGGAAGGAAATGTGGTGGATTGTTAACCACACAAAACCAAGGTTAAATTGGTAATTAACCTAAAATAAAACAAATCTAATTCAATCAACCAAGCCAAACATTTCATTTCATCAAAACAAAAAAACACAAAACCTCTTATTTCTACATTGCTCTCGGCTTTTGCCATTTTCAAGAGAAAGAAATTTCAAAACTCAAGATCAAGGCTTCCTAAATTGGTAAGATAATTCCCTAGTCATCCTTATGCATAGGTATGGCTATCTTATGAGTTTAAGCCTTCAATTCTTTCTCAATCTTCTTCAAGAAATCAATGAAGAAGACAATGAATAGTGATTTCAAAGTTTTTAACTTGATTTTTTCTTGTTTTCCTTTAAGATCCAAGCATCCCTAAGACTTCTCAAGGCTTCTCAAGGCTTCTTAAGGCTTCCTAGCTACTCCCACCACTTTAAGGAAGGTATATCATCTCCAAACCCTAGATTCCTTTGTATAATAAGATGATTTTGATTTTTATGGTGATATAGTAGCTTAATGCTTGTGGTTTAGAGTTTGGGTTGGAGTGGTAGTGAAATGGAATGGTGAATCATGTTGTTTTGGTTAAAAGAACTTAAGTATAGTTAAATTCAAGCTTAAGCATAAGTATAAATGTTAATATTGAATTTATTGGGGATTTTATGATGTGATAAGGATGGACTTTGGTTGTATGAATGGATTGGGGTTGTTTGGTGATGAATTGGAGTGATATAAAATTGGGTAATCACGTAAACATAGCCGTCGTAATGTCTGATTTACTTTAGGCTGTTTTATTCTTAACATTAGGACCCGAGAACTCACTGCTAGGTTTTGACCATTGCCATTATTAGATAGTTCATGTTACGAGCTTCGTTTTGATATGTAGTTCGTTTGATTCCGATGTACGGTTTAGGAGAAATGGCCATTTTAAGTAACGACGTTTCGCGAACGAAACCTTATCCCTCGCCTTACTTTGAAACATTGATTAAGGACCCTAAAGGACTAATTGGAGTATGAATCATTTATGTAGAGTGTATTAGGCAAATGGTAAGGTACTCGCGAGAGAATCGTCTTAAAACTCTTAATGGATAAATTATTAAAAATGGTGGAGCCGAGGGTACTCGAGTGACTTAAGAGAATCAGTGAGCGCAAAACGAGCGTTAGAGTCTAAGTTGGTTAAAGTATAGATTTATAAGTGACTTTGGTTTAATTCCAACTTACTTGTTGTTTATAGGTTACCAGACTCGTCCCGAGCCGATTGTAACCCCTAGCCGCTCAGGCAAGTTTTCTACCCGTTATATTGTTGTTGTGATGTATATATGTATATGCATTATCTTGTAATAAATGCATGATGGTTATATTAGCAAATTATTGCGATTTATTGTAGCATGTGATATGGTACATATGCATGCCTGTTTCGTATTCTTGCCATATATATCTGTTGGTTCAGTTGATAATACCTATGCTAGAGAATAGCGGTAATTTGCATATACCCTTAGTATAGGGACCCAAAGGTGAAAACATTTTCTAAAAACGGGAGTCGAGGATCCCGAGTAGATTTTATATATATATATATATTTATATATATATATGGTTATAGTTTTCAAAACTATTAATCGAATAAGGTTTATTCGATAACTTTATTTTATTAATGAATATTATCTTGAATATTCATTCGAGGACTTATGACTCCTTTAGATTATTATTGAATATTACTTGGATATTCATTTGAGGATGTATGACTCCTTTATTTTATTTAATGAATATTATTTATAATATTCATTCGAGGTATTATGACTCCGCTTATTATTTATTAATATTCTTTATTTTATTAAAGAATAATATTCGATAATCAAACTTACTTTTGATATTCAAATAAAGATATTACTTTCGTATAAGTATATCTTTGATTATTTACTATTCATTTCAAGTATAAGTTTTCCAACTTCTACCTCAATTACTCTTTATGGGAATATTATTTAAATAATAATATTCAGATATTTCTTTATATTGAGACTGATTTACTTTATTAAATCGGCATTATTCCAAACACTCTTTAAAGTGTTTTCAAGTCTTTAAAATGATTTTCAAAAGTTAGAGCGGATCCCAAAACTCATTTTTATATTTAAGATCTTCCTTTTAAAAAGGGGATTTAAATACTCGCTCAAAACCGGAGGGATCCGGCTCTGTGGTGTATTTTATATTCGCAACAAGGTTGTTGTCTTGATAAAAGAGTTTTTGATTACTTACCCAACACTCGGGAAGTAAAATTCTTGGAACAAGTTAATCCATTAACAGGCATCGCCTGAGAAATATTGGTGAGTTTTCCTTTCCAACTAGATACGACTTCTTGGTGGAGCCGTATCAACAAGTTTCTACTTGGGGAAAGTGGGGACGAGCTTTACGTTTCAGAGTCATAGATTTCATTTGAACTAGGAGTGGCGTAAGTGGTCGAGTAGCGCCGGCCCAGCCTTATTATATTGGCCCAAATGGCCTGGAAGTTCCGCTAAGGCGGTCCATTCCTTAGGAGTTCAGTGTTCGGTTGACAAGTAAATCCGACAGGTTCTCCTCTACATGTAGAAAATGGTGGGGTTGCACTACTACGACTGATCATCGTAAGTGGTCTTCCTGGCGCGGCAAACTCCCGTAATGAGTTCATCATCCAATTGGATATTTCTGCAATACTACCCAGAGCACTTCGATAGAAAGGCTACGGTTGGGCGATTGTTGAGTGTTGGCAGGGTCAAGTTTTCAAAATGATGTTTGCATCAAATGAAGTATCTCGTAACTTTATTGTATTTTGATGATATTTTAAAAGATTTAATCTATTCAAATTTGGTCTTGTAGTCTCATCTATGTGATGAACTTTTGAAACTAATTATAACTTGAACGGTGGTAGTTCAAGTAGTATCTGGAAACGATATAAGTATATTGGAGTATCTTGTAACTTCACCGTTTTAAACTTATATCTAGTTAATGGTTGTCTTATGAATGACAGAGACTTTCAGAAAAACGTTGAGACAAGGTTAGATATATGAGATCACCTTGCAACGATATTTTTTTATATACAGTTATAAACTGGAACTTTGTGTATATTATGCATGGAAGAGGACTTCCAAGATTTTGAAAAGTATATATGTATATATACTGAATATTTTGCGACTTCATCGTATTAAGATATCAAACTTGGTTCATTTCTTTTGACCAAGACTTTCATGAGTACTATGAGAAGGCTCATATATTGTTAATCATATTATATATTATTTTGGTGGGCTTGTTGCTCACCCTTGCCTTCTTCTTTCATCACACAACATCAGATAGACAAGATGAACAGGACCAAGCTCCCGATTCGCAAGCGGTTAGAAAACGTTCTGCAGTCTTCTGGAAGCATTGATGCCGCCGTAGCTGAGGTAGGAGCTACCAATAGACTAGGTTTTCAACTATTGATGAACCAGACTTATGTATCTTTATCAATTGTAATAATGGCAAAGAAATGTAAATCTATTCAGAAACCCTTTTTAAGGTGTAATGGCATAAAATTTTGGAATAAAATGACTCGTGTTACTTTTGGATATTCATCTCTGAGACTATAACTTGTGGTGTGTGTGTGTTCATTGTGGGGTCACAATACAGAGTAGTTGATTGTTTATTAAGATTGGGTGTTATTAAGGGAATTGGAACTCGTGACAACCCGGATCCCCGACCCCGGATTGGGGGGTGTTACACTGACATCATATACACTTGTTAATGAGGGAGATTCGTCCCTTGATAAGTAGGGGGATTCGTTCCTTAAGGAGCAGGGGGATTCGTTCCTTGGGGAGAAGCGGGATTCGTCCCTTGAAGAGCAAGGGGATTCGTCCTTTGAGTTTGGGCATCGAAAGTCGCTATTAGAATTACTCCACCTTGAGTAGCATAGGTCGAGTGTGCTGGAATCTCAATGGTTGGCGAGAGTCTCTTTGTGGAGGTTGTGTCGGTAGTTCCACCTGTACTTCTGCTCCGTGTATACACCATGGTTGTTGTTGTAATCCCCACAGTCGGCGTCAAATGTTGTGAAATAAAAACTAGGGTTCGCTAGTATTTAATTATAGGGTTTGTGAGCTTCGAGTTTTAATATCTTTTCTCGTGGTGCGGACTAGCTATCCTCGCAAGATGCCTACGTATCTCTGTATTATAGAGAATCAAGTCAATAGTAGCTTGATTATGCCCTCGGGGCTACGGCGGCGAGGGCACACAAGGACATAGTGGCCTGTATATCCTTAATCGAGGATTAATCCAAAATGTAGTTCTAGGTTGAGGGGTAGGGCCATTTATATAGAGATGAGTTTAGGGTTAGACTCGTGTTGAGAGACTTGGTGGAAAAGTCTCCAACTTAGATGGTAATTAGGACTCGAGAAAGGCAAGGGATTCTAGATCCTTCCTTTAGGAGTTAGTGTCCATATTGGACGTCATGTGTCTGGTGTTTCAGCCGTATTGGGCCGAGTCCTTGAACAACTTGTGTTCGTGGACCTTGACGACTTCTGCTCGTGGGCCTTGACGAACGTGGTTCATGGGCCTTGATAACTTAGTTTATATTGAGCTTTGGACAAGATTCCCAAGCATAATTATGTGATATTTGATTTGTCTTTAGGATGTATTTTTTATCAATATCTTGAATAAATATATCTAATATAAAAGTATATACGCTCGCTCGTTAAACATTTTAGAATTTCAAATTTAGGAGAATATTGAGATGATAATGTTGACTTTAAAGAAAGTTAAAGCGAATATTAATACGGTAGAAAAATTTTAGCTCAATTATAAGATAGTAATAATCTGAGGCAAGGTCAAAGTTCAAGAGAAAATTAGGTAATAAACTTTCTTAGAAAAAATTATACGATAATAACTTTGACTTGAATGTATAACAAAATATTAATATGGTAGAGAAATTTTGAAAGAATTAAAAGATTTAATTTGAGGTAAAGAGATAGTTAAAGAGAAAATGAGATATATAACCTTTGGCATGAAAATAAATTTTAAGTAATATAATATGGTAAAGATATTTTAGGGTAATAATAAGATGATATATTTAGTTAAAAGGAAAGTTTATTCATATGGTAAAGAAATTTAGGAGAACAATAAAATGATAATTTGAGTTAACATAAAATTTAAGAGAATATTGGGTAACTAATATATTTTCTATTTAATAATTCAAAAATTTGAGAAAAAATTAGGAAAATGGAAGCAAATATTAATATGGTAGAAAAAAATTAGAAGAGTTATTAGATTTTAATTTGAGTTAAAGAGAGAATTTTAGAGAAAATGAGATATCTACCTTCTGTCTTATATATAAAGTATAAGAAGATAATAATGTGGTAGAGAAATTTTATAAGAACAATAAGATGGTATACTGTGTTAAGAGGAAAGTTTATTACTATGGTAGAGTTTTTATATAAATAATAAGATGGTAATTTGAGGTAAGAGAAAGGTTTAAGAGAATATTAGGTAACTAATATTTTTTCTATGTAATAATTCAAAATTTTGTTTAGTATGTTGCGCTTCGCAACCGTCTTTTAAAAATGTTTTAATTTTTTTGCATTTTCTGTTTAATTATGGTCATTATGAATAAACATATTAATATAAAAGTTTATACATTCGCTTGCTAAATATTGTAGGACTTCAAATTTAGGAGAATATTAAGATGATAATGTTGACATTAAAAGGAAGCATAAGTATATATTAATACGGTAGAGAAAATTTAGTAAAATTATAAGATAGTAATAAAGTCAAAGTTCATGAGAAAATTAGGTAATAAATTTTCTTGGGAAAAATAATAAGATAGTAATTTTGACTTGAATGTATAAGCAAATATTAATATGGTAGAGAATATTTGAAAGAATTATAAGATTTTAATTTGAGTTAAAGAGATATTTTAAGCGAAAATGAGATATATAACCTTTATCTTGAAAATAAAGTTGAAGTAGATAATAATATGGTAAAGATATTTTAGGATAATAATAAGATGGGTATATTGAGTTAAAAGAAAAGTTTATTAATATGGTAGAAAAATTTGGGAGAATAATAAAATGATAATTTGAGTTAACATGAAAGTTTAAGAGAATGTTAGATAACTAATATATTTTCCATTTAATAATTTAAAATTTTGAAAAAATTAATAAAAATGGAAAAATATTAATATGGTAGAGAAAATTTAGAAGCGCTATAAAATTTTAGTTTGAGTTAAAGAGAGAATTTAAGAGAAAATGAGATATATAACTTTTGTATTATATATAAGGTTTTAGTAAACAATAATATGGTATAGAAATTTTATGAGAACAATATAATGGTATGTTGAGTTAAGAGGAAAGTTTATTAATATGATAGAGAAATTTTAGAAAAATAATAAAATGATAATTTGAGTTAAGAGAAAATTTTAAGAGAATATTAGGTAACTATTATTTTTTTCTATTTAATAATTCCAAAATTTGAGAAAATTAAAAAAAAATGATTAAGCCATATGAGATGCGCCATCTTATCTTGTTCATCTTCTCATTTATAAAACTATATTGATTGATTGATTTATAAAAGTAAATTGATTTCTAATTATAAAATAAAATTACCATCTAAATTTTATTATAAAGTTTCTTTTTAAAAATATTCTCATAAAATATCTCTCTAATTTCTCCTGATATCAAGTTATTATCTTAATTAATTTCTAAAAAAAATTCTTTAAATTTTTAGCCTATGAAATATTTATAAAAACAAGTATATATTTTTGTTATTATATTTTTTAAAATAGTCTATAAGGCCGACGGAAAGCGCGACTTACGTAACTAGTAATTAAATAGAAGATAAAAAGTATAAAAGGTTTAAAGTAGATTTTTTAAATTTATGAACTTGAATTAAAAAGAGACATTATGAATTTATTCATGTCTTCCTCGTAGCGTGGTGACATTGTATGTCTAGAATAAAGGTCACAAATGTCACTATTTAAATACAAAATGCCTCGAATGTCACGGTTAAGAAAAAATGGCCCCAAATGTCATTTTAAAACACTTGTTTAAGTCACGTTTTTCCTTAAAACCAACATTATTTCATGTGTTGTTTAGAAAAGATAAATTTTAAACAAACCGCCAAATAACAACATTCAACTCCAACGAACAAAAGAACGAACAAGTAAAATTTGTAATAAAATCGAGAACATAGATAAGGAGAAAGAAGAGACTGTCAGAGACTAGGGATAGGATTTATATCTTCTCCGTTATCCAATTAGATAATCAAAGTTCTTCTCTTGCACCTAAGAAGCCAACTCAACTACCCTATCCTTCAAACTTGCTTTCCTATGTGCACTAACGAAGTTTGCACCAAGGTGTATAATACATAATCTATGTCGTCAAGTGGCTCACACCATCCTTCCTATCGTATAGCTGTCGTGATCCCAATGTGTTTGTCAGAAATAACACAAATTTCATGCCGCCTACATGCCACAAACCTCCTCAACCTATCCATAAACCAACCCCAACGAGATAAGTTTTCAGCTTCGACAATTGCAAATGCCAGTGAAAGAATATGACTGAAGCCATCTGCTCCCGTGGCACTCAAAAGTACACCGGGATAAAGCCCATAAAGGTGAGTGCCCGCTATCTGTATGATCAACATGCAATGCTCAAATTCATCAGTCGAAGGTGTAAACGCCCAAAACAGTATCTTGAATGTCACCACCTGTTTCAAATATATATTATAGCAACATTCATTAGTATAAACCCTAAATCATTGTAACTTTTATTCAACTTTTATAAAAAAATCTAAATATTTCTAAAACCTAAATATGAAAGATTGAAGCCTAAACTAATAAAAAAAGTAAATTCACTACATAATAATGCAATACTAATGTAAGAAAAAAAATACCTCTAAAGTCTCATGGTCTCTCGACTCATTTTTTTTAAAAAGCCAATCAACTTTGATTCCAATATTGAATGATTGTAATGCTTCTATCAAATGGGGGTGATCGTTATATGATCATTCCCAAGACCCATGCACTTAATCCACTACAAAACTTCTTCACATTTTAAATTTTCTTCCTACGTGGTAGGAAATAAAAAAAATTCTCATCGTCGCAATCAACACCTTTTCTTTAATTCTAGGATCGACTACAATTTGTTCCTTAATTGATTCAACAATATTCGAAGAGGACAAGTTAGGGTGATCTTGAGTAACGGTGGTGCTCATACATGTTTGATATAGATCCACACCACTATGGAATTTGATTTCGATCATGTGCTCGAACCCGACTGTAACGCCCTCAAATCCGGGGTCTAGATTTGGTAGTTACTAATTGACAAACGATGCTACACAGCAGAATAAAATAACAAATATGACCCCTTACATGCAACTGGATCGATCACAGATTATAGTATGAAACAGGCACTAATACAAATTAAATGTTATGACAACCCATAAGTCTATTTAGTTTTACAAACTATTCAAATTTATTACAAACCATAATACTAATCGTTCGTCTCAAGATAATCTGTAATAACCCCAATTTTTGGGAAATTTTTGAAACCCTTATGAATAGTGTTTTTGCTGAATGAGAAAACTTTTCATGCCACACTATGTAGGGGTTCTGATATGGATATTCTGAGATTTTATTAGTACTTTATATGGGATATAAGTGTATGTAAAGATCGTCAGAATCCAAATCCGAACACTTTGATTTTTCCCGGAAATTCACAAGATACGGAGAGAATTGAGTATAAGGTAACAGGATAAAAAGGATTTAAATTAAAGGATTATAGGAGAGGATCATAAAAGGAATATAATATATTGAGAAAGGTTAAGGGAACCTAAGTAATAAGATCCCGGGTATGATCCCTCAAACGATAAACGAGAACGAAAGATAAGCGAACCGTAAAACAAATAAGTGACCAAGAGACAAGCTTGTACAAGAAGCCAGGGATTGTGACATCATCAAACCACAAGGTGTGGACAAGTGGGAGCATTATGACATGTGCAAGGTGACATAAGCATGACATGGGAAGGAAGGAGGTGTGGTGGCTTTGTAACCACACAAATTCAAGGGCAAGAAGGTAATTGACTAAAGCAAGCACAAAAACCAAGCAACCAAGCCAAGCAAATCATTTTTCATCAAAATCAAAAAGAAACCAAGGCATTGTTCTTCATGCTCTCGGCCAAAACAGAATCAGAACACTAAAACTGTTGTATCTCCTTCATTTCTCACTCAAATATTGTGTTCTATAGCTCATTGGAAAGGTATTGAGATGGCCTACAACTCTTGTTCACAAGTCTCGTCCAAATAATCATGGTAAGACCCTCATTTTTACAGTTCTTTAAATTGGACTTTTAGAAACTTCAAAGCCTAACTTTGTGTTCTTGATTTCTTTGGAAAGATCAAGCTTGTAGGAGGCTCCCTAAGGCTTCCTAGCAACTTAACACCTCCCAAGGAAGGTATAAACTTCAAACCCTAGCCTTTACTTTATTTGTTAGTAAGTTTAATGGTTGGTGTTGTGAAATGAGAAGCATGGATTGTGATTATTAGTAGTTTGGTTTGATTTGGAAGTGTTTTGGTAATTGAAGCTTGATTATAGTTCATAGGTCTTGATTGTGGTTGTTTGAGTTGAAAACCTTGGAGATTATGGACTGATGTGGTATGGTTTAGGTGAAGTTTTGTTGTATTGATGGTTATGAGTTGGTTGGTGGTTAATTGGAGTAGTTTAAACATTGGTAATCGCGTAAACATAGCCGTCGTAACGTCCGATTTTCTTTGGACTGTTTTTGTGCATAACATTAGGACCCGAGAACCCCCTGCTAGATTATGACCACTGCGATGTTTAGATAGCTCATGTTACGAGCTTCGTTTTGATATGTAGTTCGTTCGATTCCGATGCACGGTTTAGGAGAAACGACCGTTTCAAGTAACGGCGTTTCGCGAACGAAACTTTTCCCCTCGCCTTACTTTGAAACATAGGTTAAAGACCAAAAAGGGTTAATTAATGTATGAAACATTTATGGTAAGTGTGTTAGGCAGTTGGTAAGACACTCACGAAGGAATCGCTTTAAAACTCGTAAAGGTTAAATTATTAAAAATGGTGGAGCCGAGGGTACCCGAGCGACTTAAGCAAATCAGTGAGCGCAAAACAAGCGTTAGAGTCTAAGTTAGTTAAAGTATAGAATTACAAGTGATTTTGGTTTAATTCCAACTTACTTGTTGTTTATAGGTTACCAGACTCGTCCCGAGCCATTCGTAACCCCAGTCGCTCAGGCAAGTTTTCTACCCGTTATACTATTGTTGTGATGTAAATATATGTATATGCATTATCTTGTGATATTGCATGATTGTTATTAGCAAATTTTGCGATATATTGGAGCATGCTAATATGGTATATATGCATGTCTGTTTCGTAATCTGGTTATCTATCTGTTGATTTCAATGCTTACAGTTGCATAATACCTATGCTAGAAATAAGCAAGTAGTTGCGTATACCCTTAGTATAGGGGATAAAAGGTGAACATATTTCTAAACCGGGAGTCGATGTTCCCGAGTATATTATATATATATATATTTATTTATATATATATATATAGATATAGTTTTTAAAACTATTAATCGAATAAGGTTTATTCGATAACTTTAACTTTATTTTATTATTGAATATTATTTTGAATATTATTCGAGGGCTTATGACTCTTTTATATTATTATTGAATATTATTTGAATATTCATTCGAGGGCTTATGACTCTTTTATATATTATTATTGAATATTATTTGAATATTCATTCGAGGGCTTATGACTCAGTTCATATTATTTAATGAATATTATTTGAATATTCATTTGAGGATCTATGACTCCGATTATTTGATGAAATATATTCTTTATTTCATTAGAGAATAAACTGTTAATAATCAAACTTATTTTCGATTATTCAAATAAAGATAATACTTTCATATAAGTATATCTTTGGTTATTTAATACTCGTTTCAAGTATAAGTTTTAATACTTCTACTTCAATTATTTTTATAAAGATTATTCTTTATGGGAATATTATTTAAATAATAATATTCAGTCATTTTCTAAATATTCTGGGGACTGATTTACTTCATTAAATCAGCTTTACTCCAAACACTCTTTAAAGTGTTTTCGAGTCTTCAAAATGATTTTTAAAGTCAGAGCGGATCCCAAAACTCATTTTTATATTTAAGATCTTCCTTTTTAAGGGGATTTAAATACTCGCTCAAAACCTGGGGAATCCGGCTCTGTGGTGTATTTTATATTCGCAACGAGGTTGCAGTTTTGGTAAATGAATTGATTACTTGCCCAACGTTCGGGAAATAAGCCCATCTAATTGAGTCGGCATAAGCGACAGGCCGGGGTACGGTCTATGAAAGTGTAAGTGGCTGGGTGGCAGTCCATCAACGCGTGAGGGGCCGGGTAACGGTCTAGCGCGAGGTCCTAATGCGGCCAGGGTGATGACCGGTGAGGAATTCATCCATCTACAGTAGAAAAGGTTACTTATTGGTATCTTTGCCTGATCAGCAAGATATCTGGTTTATGCCAAAATTCTTTTCCTTTCCAAAATTCATTGGATGTTTCAAACTCTGTTCATACTTTACATAACAGAGGTTCCAGGAAATGTTTAAGAGATATATATGTGGATATATATATATATCGGGACTAAATAAAGTATCTCGTAACTTTATTTCATTCAATAATATTTCAAAGATTGAATCTATTCAAATCTTGTCTTGTAATCTCATCTATGTGATGAACTTTTGAAACTGATTATAACTTGAACGGTGGTAGTTCAAGTAGTATTGGGAAAGATATAAGTATATTGGGGTATTTGGTAACCTCATCTTTTAAACTTATATCTAATTAATAATTGTCTTATGAATGACAAAGATTTTCAGAAAAACGTTGAGACAAGGTTAGATATATGAGATCACCTTGCAACGATATTTTTTTTTATATGGTTATACATTGGGACTTTGTGTATATTATGCATGGAAGAGGACTTCCAATATTTTGAAAAGTATATATGTATATATATACTGAATATTTTGCGACTTCATCGCATTAAGATATCAAACTTGGTTCATTTCTTTTGACCAAGACTTTCATGAGTATTATGAGTAGGCTCATATACTATTAATCATTATACATATTATTTTGGTGGGCTTGCTGCTCACCCTTGCTTTCTTCTTTCATCACACAACAACAGTTAGGAAAGATGGCCAGACTCCAGCAGACCCAGCGCAAGCGCGTGGAAAGCATCCCGCGTCTTCCCGATGATGTTGTGGCTGCTATAGCTGCAGAGGTAGATCTATTGGTAGATCAGGCATTCTATTTTTGAGAATCAATTATGTATAATTATAACTTGTGGCAGATAATGGCAATTAACTGTAAATTTATCAAGTAATCATTTTGGGTTGTAATAATTTTAAATTGTGGATTCAAAGACTTGTACTTATTTAAATTTCATCTCTGAGACTATAACGGGTTGTGGTGTGTGTTAGTGTTGGGTCACAACATAAGGTTATTTATTATTAATTAAGTGAAGTGATATTGTGGAAAGAAAGACCGTGACGACCCGGATCCCCGACCCCGGATCTGGGGGTGTTACAGAAATGGTATCAGAGCTAAGCGTTATAAACCTCAGAGATGATGGGACGTTAAGATAATAAGTTCACTAAGATAATAAGAACTCTTGCCAAGTTCATAGTCGGACTACCTAATGTAGTACTGACAGTTAAAACCCTTATGGGAACCCTTATAAATGTAGCGATAGAAGCGTAGTTCGTTATCGTAGATGGTAGCGGGACTCCAAACCCTGAGGTTGAGGAGCAACAACGCGATGATGTTTTATTACTAACCGGAGATCAGATTGTGGATCCAATAGAGCGTCCTAATGCAGGACCGGATGATGCTGATATTGAAGATGTAGCGGTTGAGGAGGTTGTCCTAGAAGGGATAGTTGTTGAGGAGGATCCCAAGGAGGATCCTGACAAGATTGGATTAAGGACCACTGATGAATTGATGACCATGGTTAGGTCGACTACCAGAGGTAGGATTGGTCGGTCACTACCGGAGGTTCGTTCAAGTTTGTAAAGATAGTAGCCCCTTTAACGCGGCTTACTCGTAAGACTGAGAAGTTCGAATGGACAGAGAAATGCGAGAACAGATTTCAAGAACTGAAGCAGAGGTTGGTGATGGCCCCTATGCTGGCGTTGCCGGATGGAAAAGGAGATTTTGTGATTTGTAAGTGACGCTTCGCATAAGGAATTAGGGTGCTTCTTATACAGCACAGCAAGGCAATCGCGTACGCGTGAAGACAATTAAGGGAATATAAAATTCGATATCCCCACCCATGAGCTTGGGCTCGTGGCAATAGGTTTGCCCTAAATATTGGAGGCACTACTTGTATGGATAGAAGTGCGAGATTTACACAAACCATAGGAGCTCTAGTACATTTTGCGTAGAAAGAGCTCAACATACGCCAGAGGAGGCGGTTAGAGCTAATCAAGAATTATGATTGGGAGATTCTTTATCATTCGGGGAAAGCCAATATGGTGGCTGATGCCCTTAGTAAAAAAGGAGAGACTCAAGATGATAATGTCTTTTGGAGAGTTTATAAGAGATTTTGAGAAAATGGAAATAGTAGTGAAGGTAACCGGAGCCGGTACCGAAAAGCTGTTTGAGATAGCAATACAGCCCGAATTATTGGAAAAGAACATATTGTGCCAGTAAAGGTGATGAATGAAGGCAGAGAGCCAACAAATAAATATGAGATTAATACCGAGAAAGATGATAAGGGAATAATGAGGTATTGGGTTCCAAATGTTCAAGAGCTTAAGGATGAGATCTTAGATGATAGCTAGTTTGAGGAATAAGATTTAGAGCAAACCCAGAGTGTGATAGTCAGGGAGGTTGCCATCAAGAAAGAAAGAACCCATAACATAATAGAGTGGAAAACAAGGTTTTTAATGTATAAGATAACCCCGATTATGGGAGAAGGTTGAAACATTTCATACTAAGGAAACAGAAAGTCGAGTAAGGAAAGGAGACCCGAGACGGTACTCCTATATGGCAATTTATGGACCTGTCTAGACATAACTTAGACTATTATCCCCAACCACCACCCTGAGGGGACAATGCGGCAGGAAATTCTTTCATGACCTTTAAATCGTTAAGCTCTCAGAGTTCCAAGGAACATGTTGACCTAGTCGAGGCAAGAGCCTGGCTAAAGGAAATATAGGAATCATTTGAGATTCTAAATGATTGACGAATCACAAAAGACTGTTTTTATCACTCACCCTCCTAAGAGAGAGACCACCTGCTGGTGAAAGGTCAAGGAAGGCACGGAGCAAGAGATTATAATAAACTGATTTAAGTCCAGTCAATTGTTTTCGGGAAAGTAATTCCCAGAGATAAGGAGATAGTGTAAAAGCTTTAGAGTCAGAACAAAGGCAGACGAGTATGATAAATTATGAATCTAAGTTGTAAAAGTTGTCAAGATTCGTTCTGAGGATACGAATCCAGAATGACGGGATGTTTGAAATCAATGCTTATGTTGTGTTAGTTCATGAAATAATGATAAGGAAGTTGGGTATGAGGAAACCCTAAAGACTCATAGCAATAGAAATAGAAAAGTATGTAATCGTCAGGATGATGATGATTCACCATGAGTTAAAATTGATGGTTGAGGGCATAAGAGATACATATATATTATCCCCTGTAAGTTGGGAGGATTCGAAGAAACCTTGAGATAGTTCGAAGGATAAATAATGAGACGCGGATAGACTGAGGAGACAAGAAAGTAAGAAATCAAGAAAATTGGATGAAGGAAGTGACCTTCAAGAATGTGAAGTGTAAGACTGGTGGCTTGATACCCAGGAAGGGAGACGCCAGGTATGAAAGATATCCCAACATTGAGATGACTGTTGAGATAAACAACAAAAGTAAATAAGGATTTATTAAGAAGAAGTTCACGTTGAACACGACCAATATCTTCCAGATCATCCATGTGATCATTACCAAATCAGGAAAGAAAAGCGGATAACCATTTTTATCTTTTGGAGGCCATGTGGATTGACCTTAACTTAAATAAGGATGCTATTGTGAAATTCGGTATAGACTATCGAGGTGGAAATGATTGAATAAGATACCCTTATCAGGGATATATGACTTTATTTATCCATGGAAGGATGCTTGTACCTTTTTAAAGGTGGAATTAAGGATAGAACATCGGTAACTTAAAACGAATCCTAGGGGAATGCATAAAGGTTGGCATTTCACCCTTAATAGGGATAGTATGAGTTTTGACAGTATGAATTGGAAAGGATTAAGGTAATAATAACCTTTAAGGATCAGTGGAGAAATTTTTCATAAGTATATAGACAATGGTTCTAGTATCAGTAAATGGTATTTTGATATGCCCTGTATATAGGGAATACAGGAGGAACGATTGAAGGATAACCTTAGAGGTTTTACAAGGAGAAAGGAAATATTCGAAATTCTCAAGAATGGAAATGTGGATAAAGGAAATATGACGTAATTATAATGATGCCAAGTGGGGCACGTGTTAAACCACGAGAAAGTATGGATCGAACCAGTAAAGGTCGAAATTATTCAGGGCAATTAAGACTTAAGATAAAAGATGTTCTAAGTATGATTGAGAGTCAGTCGTGACAGTGATTAACCTCTAACGACTGAGGCAATAACTTATGGAAAAATGGTGATATTTTTTTACTCATCAGATTTTAAGGAATACATCTTCACAAAAGTAGTGATTGAAATAAGGTAGAAAATTTATTTGGAGGTGGTTAAAATGACATTGACTATAAGGAAATTTTAATATCAGGAAAGGCCAAAGAGGTGGCCGACACTTTAAAGGTAAGAGGATAATTATAAGCGCTTGTGCCAGAGGAATACAGTGATGATGGTTAAAACTGTGAAGGTTGTATTATGGTTTGGAAGATTGACATTCCTTCTGATGACTGTGCAATACCCAACCGTAATAGTAGTTGGTAAAGGTTTAATTCGTGTAATCGCCATGAACGGGCTATCTATCTTAGAAGGTCCTATCTTGAGATAATCCAGGACCATGTTTCAAAAAGGACTAGATGAACCCTTGAGTTAATTCTTCTATTTAGGGCGTATGATTAAGAATAGTATTAACCTGCTATCGTTGCTTTGATTGAAACTCTTCTGCACTTTTATCTGCTTCATGTCATGTATGTATGTCAGGATCAGGAGTGTTCTTCATGAATCAGAAATGGTGATTATGTTACCTCCTTAGAAGGATTTGATACGGCATGTATGGACTCCGTATGGTTAGCTATTAAGATTTCATGGAAAGTGAATGATGACAGTGGGTCAGTGGTGGACCATAGTAAGGTAGGAATGATTCTGAGAGTAATGAGCTGATTACTTACAACCGTGAGAGTTGTATTGGAATGGATGTTGAGAGTAAGTACCACTAATCAGGTCGTGGTAGTGTATAAGTTATCATTGATAGACTAATTAAGTAGAGTATCTACCTAGTGAATATTTATTCTTTCTTATCAATAGAGAGTCGTATTATTATACGAGGAAGGTTGCGGTACAAGCATAGAATTATAGTAGCGATGATGTATAGAATGAGATCCCAGATTCGATTTTCGATGTCGAGGGAGTTTCAAAGGTGATTATGTATAAGCTCGAGGAAGAGTGTGGGTCCATGGAATGATGGACGGAATAGAAATATTTAGGCATGGGAAATACGATGCTATAATACTTGATGCTGATATAAATATGTTTATGTTTTGTTCTCCTATGACAAACCTCTATAATTCAGAGGTAGGTTCCAAGCCAGATATTTTGTGGCAGTATATATATTTTTTTTTATATATACAATTCTCTTCAGTTCGTTCTTTTCTCTTCTTTTCATTTCATGTAATCTGAGAAGAACAACCCTTCCAGAAGGGGAGGTATTGCCGAATGACTATCTATCTGTGTGATAGAAGCCTAGTAGGATACCATCTATTATTTAATTGCTTGTCAAGTACTAAAGGCTGGCCACCTTCTGTACTAACTATGCAATATAACAAGTGTTCATGATCATAGTGATCTCTCAACAAATTCCTTTACTTCTATATGATTGATCAAGCTTCCAAAGATAGAAGCAGCTGAAAAAGGAGTAATAAAGTGGTGGTAGTATGCGGAATGGGAACACATTCGTGATACTAAGGTTGACGTGATTATTAAAAGGTTATAGAACGCTAACGAGCAAAAGTATAACTAGTATAATATTAGGAACGGAAGGTTGTAGCGATTACGAACTAGAAAAGAATGGGTATTGAGAAGTAAAAGCTCTAATGCTAAACGCTATAATGAGAGTCTGTGCAATAGACTTGAAAGAATTTGGAATGATCACTTAACGCGGATTTAGTTATATCACGACAATAAATCATATGTCATTATCGAGGTGTCACCTTATGAGATCCTTGAGGGAAGATAATGTCGATCTCCCTTATGTTAGGATGAAGTTGTAGAGCGCAAGATGCTCAGACCCGCAGTAGTCCAAAGGACCAGGGATATAATAGATCTAATCAGAGGACGGCTGGTAGTAACCCAAGATGGACATAAGAGGTATGCTGATTTGACTCAAAAAAGGACAAAGAGTATGAAATAGGGGGCCTAGTAATGTTATAGGTATCCCCTTGGAAACCCTTGAAAAGGATTGATGAGGTTCGGAAAGAAAGGAAAGCTAAGTCTACAATTTGTTGGACCCTTGGATATATTAAGACGTTTGGGAAGTTAGCATAGGAGCTAGCCCTACCCCCGAACCTGTAGCAAGTTCATAACGTGTTCCACGTATCAATGTTATGGAAGTGTAATTCGGATGCCAGACAAATAGGGGCATATGAGCGCATAGACATGCAACCAGACGTAACCTATATGGAGCAACCAGGAAGGGTATAGAGTAAAAAGGAACGAGTGCTTAGGAGAAGGGTTATCAAACTAGTAAGAGTTTGATGGTAGAACCACAATGTGGGAAAATTTACTCGAGAGTTAGAAAGTGCAATGCTAAGAGAGTATCCCTATTCACTTTCTATCTGATTCCGGGACGGAATCCTTTTAAGGAGGGGAGACTGTAATAACCCCAATTTTTGGGAAATTTTTGAAACCCTTATGAATAGTGTTTTTGCTGAATGAGAAAACTTTTCATGCCACACTATGTAGGGGTTCTGATATGGATATTCTGAGATTTTATTAGTACTTTATATGGGATATAAGTGTATGTAAAGATCGTCAGAATCCAAATCCGAACACTTTGATTTTTCCCGGAAATTCACAAGATACGGAGAGAATTGAGTATAAGGTAACAGGATAAAAAGGATTTAAATTAAAGGATTATAGGAGAGGATCATAAAAGGAATATAATATATTGAGAAAGGTTAAGGGAACCTAAGTAATAAGATCCCGGGTATGATCCCTCAAACGATAAACGAGAACGAAAGATAAGCGAACCGTAAAACAAATAAGTGACCAAGAGACAAGCTTGTACAAGAAGCCAGGGATTGTGACATCATCAAACCACAAGGTGTGGACAAGTGGGAGCATTATGACATGTGCAAGGTGACATAAGCATGACATGGGAAGGAAGGAGGTGTGGTGGCTTTGTAACCACACAAATTCAAGGGCAAGAAGGTAATTGACTAAAGCAAGCACAAAAACCAAGCAACCAAGCCAAGCAAATCATTTTTCATCAAAATCAAAAAGAAACCAAGGCATTGTTCTTCATGCTCTCGGCCAAAACAGAATCAGAACACTAAAACTGCTGTATCTCCTTCATTTCTCACTCAAATATTGTGTTCTATAGCTCATTGGAAAGGTATTGAGATGGCCTACAACTCTTGTTCACAAGTCTCGTCCAAATAATCATGGTAAGACCCTCATTTTTACAGTTCTTTAAATCGGACTTTTAGAAACTTCAAAGCCTAACTTTGTGTTCTTGATTTCTTTGGAAAGATCAAGCTTGTAGGAGGCTCCCTAAGGCTTCCTAGCAACTTAACACCTCCCAAGGAAGGTATAAACTTCAAACCCTAGCCTTTACTTTATTTGTTAGTAAGTTTAATGGTTGGTGTTGTGAAATGAGAAGCATGGATTGTGATTATTAGTAGTTTGGTTTGATTTGGAAGTGTTTTGGTAATTGAAGCTTGATTATAGTTCATAGGTCTTGATTGTGGTTGTTTGAGTTGAAAACCTTGGAGATTATGGACTGATGTGGTATGGTTTAGGTGAAGTTTTGTTGTATTGATGGTTATGAGTTGGTTGGTGGTTAATTGGAGTAGTTTAAACATTGGTAATCGCGTAAACATAGCCGTCGTAACGTCCGATTTTCTTTGGACTGTTTTTGTGCATAACATTAGGACCCGAGAACCCCCTGCTAGATTATGACCACTGCGATGTTTAGATAGCTCATGTTACGAGCTTCGTTTTGATATGTAGTTCGTTCGATTCCGATGCACGGTTTAGGAGAAACGACCGTTTCAAGTAACGGCGTTTCGCGAACGAAACTTTTCCCCTCGCCTTACTTTGAAACATAGGTTAAAGACCAAAAAGGGTTAATTAATGTATGAAACATTTATGGTAAGTGTGTTAGGCAGTTGGTAAGACACTCGCGAAGGAATCGCTTTAAAACTCGTAAAGGTTAAATTATTAAAAATGGTGGAGCCGAGGGTACCCGAGCGACTTAAGCAAATCAGTGAGCGCAAAACAAGCGTTAGAGTCTAAGTTAGTTAAAGTATAGAATTACAAGTGATTTTGGTTTAATTCCAACTTACTTGTTGTTTATAGGTTACCAGACTCGTCCCGAGCCATTCGTAACCCCAGTCGCTCAGGCAAGTTTTCTACCCGTTATACTGTTGTTGTGATGTAAATATATGTATATGCATTATCTTGTGATATTGCATGATTGTTATTAGCAAATTTTGCGATATATTGGAGCATGCTAATATGGTATATATGCATGTCTGTTTCGTAATCTGGTTATCTATCTGTTGATTTCAATGCTTACAGTTGCATAATACCTATGCTAGAAATAAGCAAGTAGTTGCGTATACCCTTAGTATAGGGGATAAAAGGTGAACATATTTCTAAACCGGGAGTCGATGTTCCCGAGTATATTATATATATATATATTTATTTATATATATATATAGATATAGTTTTTAAAACTATTAATCGAATAAGGTTTATTCGATAACTTTAACTTTATTTTATTATTGAATATTATTTTGAATATTATTCGAGGGCTTATGACTCTTTTATATTATTATTGAATATTATTTGAATATTCATTCGAGGGCTTATGACTCTTTTATATATTATTATTGAATATTATTTGAATATTCATTCGAGGGCTTATGACTCAGTTTATATTATTTAATGAATATTATTTGAATATTCATTTGAGGATCTATGACTCCGATTATTTGCTGAAATATATTCTTTATTTCATTAGAGAATAAACTGTTAATAATCAAACTTATTTTCGATTATTCAAATAAAGATAATACTTTCATATAAGTATATCTTTGGTTATTTAATACTCGTTTCAAGTATAAGTTTTAATACTTCTACTTCAATTATTTTTATAAAGATTATTCTTTATGGGAATATTATTTAAATAATAATATTCAGCCATTTTCTAAATATTCTGGGGACTGATTTACTTCATTAAATCAGCTTTACTCCAAACACTCTTTAAAGTGTTTTCGAGTCTTCAAAATGATTTTTAAAGTCAGAGCGGATCCCAAAACTCATTTTTATATTTAAGATCTTCCTTTTTAAGGGGATTTAAATACTCGCTCAAAACCTGGGGAATCCGGCTATGTGGTGTATTTTATATTCGCAACGAGGTTGCAGTTTTGGTAAATGAATTGATTACTTGCCCAACGTTCGGGAAATAAGCCCATCTAATTGAGTCGGCATAAGCGACAGGCCGGGGTACGGTCTATGAAAGTGTAAGTGGCTGGGTGGCAGTCCATCAACGCGTGAGGGGCCGGGTAACGGTCTAGCGCGAGGTCCTAATGCGGCCAGGGTGATGACCGGTGAGGAATTCATCCATCTACAGTAGAAAAGGTTACTTATTGGTATCTTTGCCTGATCAGCAAGATATCTGGTTTATGCCAAAATTCTTTTCCTTTCCAAAATTCATTGGATGTTTCAAACTCTGTTCATACTTTACATAACAGAGGTTCCAGGAAATGTTTAAGAGATATATATATGTGGATATATATATATATCGGGACTAAATAAAGTATCTCGTAACTTTATTTCATTCAATAATATTTCAAAGATTGAATCTATTCAAATCTTGTCTTGTAATCTCATCTATGTGATGAACTTTTGAAACTGATTATAACTTGAACGGTGGTAGTTCAAGTAGTATTGGGAAAGATATAAGTATATTGGGGTATTTGGTAACCTCATCTTTTAAACTTATATCTAATTAATAATTGTCTTATGAATGAAAAAGATTTTCAGAAAAACGTTGAGACAAGGTTAGATATATGAGATCACCTTGCAACGATATTTTTTTTTATATGGTTATACATTGGGACTTTGTGTATATTATGCATGGAAGAGGACTTCCAATATTTTGAAAAGTATATATGTATATATATACTGAATATTTTGCGACTTCATCGCATTAAGATATCAAACTTGGTTCATTTCTTTTGACCAAGACTTTCATGAGTATTATGAGTAGGCTCATATACTATTAATCATTATACATATTATTTTGGTGGGCTTGCTGCTCACCCTTGCTTTCTTCTTTCATCACACAACAACAGTTAGAAAAGATGGCCAGACTCCAGCAGACCCAGCGCAAGCGCGTGGAAAGCGTCCCGCGTCTTCCCGATGATGTTGTGGCTGCTATAGCTGCAGAGGTAGATCTATTGGTAGATCAGGCATTCTATTTTTGAGAATCAATTATGTATAATTATAACTTGTGGCAGATAATGGCAATTAACTGTAAATTTATCAAGTAATCATTTTGGGTTGTAATAATTTTAAATTGTGGATTCAAAGACTTGTACTTATTTAAATTTCATCTCTGAGACTATAACGGGTTGTGGTGTGTGTTAGTGTTGGGTCACAACATAAGGTTATTTATTATTAATTAAGTGAAGTGATATTGTGGAAAGAAAGACCGTGACGACCCGGATCCCCGACCCCGGATCTGGGGGTGTTACATAATCTACCTGAAAAGACACAGCAAACTATTTACAAGCATACAACTGCTGGTCGAACCTGAAACTCAGGCCTGCTCGGATCTAGCTGAAAGATCAGAATAATAAACAAGTATGAGCGAAATAAATGCTCAGCAAATAGTATCTAGCTTATGATTAAAACAAGAACAACATATCTGAAGAATAAAACCAAACTACAATACCTGAGCAATAACAAAAGCTAATATGAGCTTTGATGATTAACAACTCTTTTTAGTTATTATTTTGGATTGGAATCCTCGAACGACGGTGTATTTTTGCCGGTGATCAGCCGCGGAGCAACACCGATATGCCGAAGCATATCCAACTAAACAAAGGGTACCCAAGGCACATATTGGCCTAGCAAGGTATTATATCCTGTATAATACATAGCCCATGCTGGACCGCCGTCATGGCCTCTTACGCAACCATCCAATCCATAAAAAACATTTTTAATTAAAGGCGCTAAACTAAACGATATTTTTAACAATATAACTCCATATTTCACATGATCCGGAGTCATCTCAACAACTGATGGTGAAGTAACTAGAACAATTAGTAATTCGCTAATCTCATTTCAAAGTTCCACTGTATAGAGTAATTGCAGTGAAATTTAAAACGTTCAACTATTCTGAACTTAGAATAGAGAAGATATACTTGCATGATTATGATTAAACAATCTAATAAATGAAATTATAAACTATTATGAAATTAGAATAGTATAAAAAGTTGTATTTGGTTTATGAATAAACAAAGTAATACACTATTCTGAATTTAAAATAGGTGAGAAAACTTGTCTGGTATGCTCAATAACTTTTCACTATAACCTCGGCTTATAACTGCTGGCTACCGACTTAGTCTAACACCTGGCTACGCTCCTTTCTACTCGATTCTATAATCAAAAGGATTATTTCAATTAACAGAACCAAACTCAATCGACGTAACTATACGTCTTAATGTCTACCCGATCGTTTATAACTAATTATGGCATTTAAAACTGTAAACAGATAGCATGCATATCACATAGCACGTAATCATGTTATTCATATAACACATAATCACATAATTCATGAAATACATAAGTCAGATCGTCAAAAGATAGGTCTCAGTACATTTAGAATTAAAATCAGGTCAAAAACAGGCGGCCGGAAGTAAGAACGCGGTCAGAGTTCTTGAAGAACACCGCCGGAATATGGAAAACCAAGAAACCGGCTGGTGAGCTTCGAACTTCCGGTCGAGCTCCGACAGGCCCCTTAAAGGGTCAAAAACATGTTAATCGATCCGTTTTTCACAGCCAAATCGTTCTAAAACATCCCTTATGTCTCCTGGAAATATCAGTTCGTCCAAATTCAACCGGAAAACCATTTTCTGTTCAAAATCTATAACACCCCCAAATCCGGGGTCGGGGATCCGGGTTGTCACGAGTTCCATTTCCCTTAATAACACCCAATCTTAATAAATAATCAACTACTCTGTACTGTGACCCCATAATAAACACACACACCACAAGTTATAGTCTCAGAGATGAATATCCAAAAATAACACGAGTCATTTTATTCCATAATTGTATGCCATTACACCTTAAAAGGGTTTCTGAATAAATTTACATTTCTTTGCCATTATTACTATTCATAAAGATACATAAGTTTGGTACATCAAGAGTTGAAAGCCTAGCATATTGGTAGTTCCTACCTCAGCTACAGCGACATCAACGCCTATAGAAAACTGCGGAACGTTTCCTGTCCGCTCGCGAATTAGGAGCTTGGTCCTGTTCATCTTGTCTATCTGATGTTGTGTGATAAAAGAAGAAAGTAAGGGTGAGAAACAAGCCCACCAAAATAATATGTATAATAATTAACAATATATGAGCATTCTCATAGTACACATGAAATTCTTGGTCAAGAAGAAATGAACCAAGCTGATATCTTAACGCGACCAAGTCGCAAAATATTCAGTATATATATACATATATACTTTTCACAATCTTTGAAATCCTCTGACATGTATAATATACACAGAGTTCCAGTTTATAACTGTATAAAAATATCGTTGCAAGGTGATTACATATATCTAACCTTGTCTCAACGTTTTTCTGAAAATCTTTGACATGCACAAGATAATCAGTTACTAGATATAAGTTTAAAAGATGAAGTTACAAGATACTTCAATATACTTATATCCGAATACTACTTAAACTACCACCGTTCAAGTTATAATCAGACTCAAAAGTTCATCACCCAGATGAGACTACAAGATAAGACTTGAATAGATTCAATCCTTGAAATATCATTATAAATAATGAAGTTACGAGATACTTCATTAAGTCCCGATATATATATACACCTATATATCTTTTATACATTTCCTGGAAACCTCTGTTATGTAAAGTATGAACAGAGTTTGTAACATCCAATGAATTTTTGGAAAGGAAAAGAATTGTGGCATAAACCCGGTATCTTGCTGATCAGGCAAAGATACCAATAAGTAACCTTTTCTACCAGTAGATGGACGAATTCCCCACTGGTCATCACCCTGGTCGCAATAGGACCTTATACTGGACTGTCACTCAGCCACTTACGCATTTGATGGGCTCCCACTGAGCCACTTACTCTTTTATGGACGCCCACTGAGCCCATGTTGCTTACGCCGACTCGATAGATGGATTTACTTCCCGAACGTTGGGTAAGTAATCAATTCATTTACCAAAACAGCAATCTTGTTGCGAATATAAAATACACCACAGAGCCGGATCCCTCCGGTTTTGAGCGAGTATTTAAATCCCCTCTACAAGGAAGATCTTAAATATATAAAAAAAAATGAGTTTTGGGATCTCCTCTAACTTTTAAAAATCAATTTAAAGACTCGAAAACACTTTAAAGAGTGTTTGGAGTAATGCTGATTTAATAAAGTAAATCAGTCCCAATATATTAGAAAATATCTGAATATTATTATTTAAATAACATTCCCATAAAGAATAATCTTTATAAAAATAATTGAAGTAGAAGTTGTAAAACTTATACTTGAAATGAATAGTAAATAACCAAAGATATACTTATACAAAAGTAATATCTTTATTTGAATAATCAAAAGTAAGTTTGATTATCGACATATTATTCTTTAATAAAATAAAGAATATTATTCAGTAAATAATCGGAGTCATAGGTCCTCAAATGAATATTCAAATAAAATTCATTAAATAATATAAACTGAGTCATAAGTCCTCGAATGAATATTCAAGTAATATTCATTAAATAATATAAACTGAGTCATAAGTCCTCGAATGAATATTCAAGTAATATTCATTAAATAATATAAACTGAGTCATAAGTCCTCGAATGAATATTCAAGTAATATTCATTAAATAATATAAACTGAGTCATAAGTCCTCGAATGAATATTCAAGTAATATTCATTAAATAATATAAACTAATCGAATAAACCTTATTCGATTAATAGTTTTGAAAACTATATCAATATATATATAAATATATATATATATCATATATTCGAGAACATCTACTCCCGGTTTTAGAAAAGGGTTCACCTTTGGGTCCCCTATCCTCAGGGTATACGCAACTACTGCTTATCTCTAGCATAGGTATTATGCAACTATAAGCATTTGAACCAACAAATATATATCAAAATTACGAAACAGACATGCATATATACCATATCACATGCTCCAATATATCGCAAGAATTTGCTAATAACCATCATGCATCTATCACAAGATAACGCATATACACATATACATCACAACAACAGTTATACGGGTAGAAAACTTGCCTGAGCGACTGGGGGTTACAAATGGCTTGGGACGAGTCCGGTAACCTATAAACAACATATAAGTTGGAATTAAACCAAAGTCACTTATAAACCTATACTTTAACCAATTTAGACTCTAACGCTCGCTTTGCGCTTAATGATTCTCTGAAGTCGCTCGAGTACCCTCGGCTCCACCATTTTTAATAAATTAACCATTACGATTTTTAAGGCGATTCTTTCGCGAGTGTCTTACCAACTGCCTATTACACTTTACATAAATGTTTCATACTCCAATTAGTCTTTTAAGGTCTTTAACCTATGTTTCAAAGTAAGGCGAGGGGTAATGGTTTGTTCGCGAAACGCCGTTACTTAAAACGGTCGTTTCTCCTAAACCGTACATCGGAATCAAACGAACCACATATCAAAACGAAGCTCGTAACATGAACTATCTAATCATGGAAATGGTAAAAACCTAGCAGTGAGTTCACGGGTCCTAATGTTAAGAGCAAAAACAGTCTAAAGTAAATCGGACATTACGACGGCTATGTTTACGCGATTACCAATTTTATTCTACTCCAAACCAACCCACAATCAACCCACAATCAAAACCCAATCAAAACTCCATCCATACTTCACCATAACAGCCCCAACAACTCAACATTATCAATTTATACTATTCTCAAACATGAATTTAAACTATACTTAAGTTCATTAATCAATACTCCAAGAATTACAACTCCAAAACATTACAACACCAACTATCCTCTACATTCACAAAAAACAAGCCTCTCATGTACTATAACAACATAATTAAGCCTAATACTCAAGTAAAGTTAGGGTTTGGAGGGGTTATACCTTCCTTGGAGAGTGGAGAATCAAGTAACTAGCTTGGAATCACCCTTAAAAGTCCTTATCCAAGCTTAATCTAAACAAAAACTCAAGAACAAAAATTTTAGTTCTTGAAAAACACTATTCACCATCTTCTTCCATGATTTTTAGGAAGAGATTGTGAATGATTTAGGAGCTCAAACTTATGGGATATCCCTAACTAAGCATAAGGGACCTTGGATAATTACCTTGTGATTTAACAATGGTTGGATCTTGATTTTTTAAAATTCTTCTCTTGAAATAAGAAAAAGCCGAGAGCTTTTCTTTGAAGAAAAGGGAAGAGCTTTTGTGTTTTTGTAATTTGTTTTGATTTGCCTTGGTTGGTTGATTTTTGATTTGTTTTGTTTTGTTTTATTACCTTTTACCATGGTAACTTTTGTGTGGTTCTAAATCAACCAACAACACACTTTGTTTTAGTCATGCTTATGTCACCAAGTGATGTCACCCTCCCACCTTTGTCCTCTTCTTATTGGTTTGATGACATCATCCCCACTAACCTCTTTGATTAGCTTCTAATTACTTGCCTAATGACCGCTGATCTGTTATACGGTTCGCTTAACTTTCATTTTCGTTTATCGTTTGAGGGATCATACCCGGGATCTTATTACTTGGGTTCCCTTAACCTTTCTCAATACATTATATTCCTTTTATGATCCTCTCTTACAATCCTTGAATTTAAATCCTTTTTATCCTGTTACCTTATACTCAATTCTTTCGATAGCTGGTGGATTTTCGGGAAAAATCAAAGTGTTCGGACTTGGATTCTGACGATCTTTACATACACTTATATACCACATAGAGTACTAAAAATATCCCAGAAGATCAATAAAAGAACCCTTACATAGTGTGGCATAAAAAGTTTTCTTATTCAGCATAATCAGCAAAACACTATTCATAAGGGTTTCAAAAATTCCAAAAATTGGGGTTATTACAAAATCCGAGCAACAACTAACCTTTTTCCGACCAAAACTCATTTTCAGCCATTTCTACATCAAATCAAACACTTAACATATGAAATTAAAGCTCGGGTTATCTAGAATCATTATCTATGATCAAATCAATCAAACTAACATGAATAATCCAGAAATCGAAAAAAAAATATCAAAAAATCAAGAACTCGGTTTAATCATTCCCGGACTCAAACAAATCAAACAAATACATAAATCGATTCTCCTCATCATCATAAAGCTAATTATAACTTCAGAAACAATCAACAATCATTCAAAACCATAAACCCAAATTCAAGTTCAAGAACACAAAAATCAAATTTCACACAAATAGTTACCCTTTATTGATGAAAGTGGTATCAAATTGAAGGTCTTGAAACAAGCTTTAATTTGGTTACTCAAGCTTTACAAACGGATCTCTGTAGCTCTCAATATCATTGAATCTTTGTTAGGATCAAGATTATACCCCAAAAAATTGTTCTTCCAATTTGTTTTTAATTAAATAAATTAAAATAAAATAAATAATTATGCTATTTATATTATCTGAAAATTAATACCCAAAATCAATTAAGGGTGTTTTTATTACTTAATTAAAATAATTAGGCCCAAAAATAATAATTATGCGGAATAATTTTTAAATCAATTAAATATAAAATTTATGTCAAAATTCCCCAAAAATTATAAATAATTCAAAAATGTAAAAATAATGGACATTTGAAATGTGTATGATTTTATAAAAATAATAATATGAATTTTGTGGGATTTGACGTCCCGGTGGGGTCCCGGTTCGTTGATTTTTGAAAAACCAAAATAATTCCTAAATTAACAGAAAATCCCGAAAACACATAAAATACATTCAAATGCACATAAAACAAGATAAAACAAGTACATCAATAAAGATGCTAATAAACACGCGTCCAGATCGCGGGTTCATTCATTCAGTTACATTTTAAATACGTAACAGTTAATCGAAAAAATTTCTGGTCCACCCGGGAACACAAATAACCACTACTCCATATCATATCATGGCAAATGAACATTTTAACTTATATAGACACATAATATTTATTTATTTATTTATTTATAACAAAAGTTTTACATAATTTTCCCGGATATTACATCGACGCAATTCCGAAATCAATTTAAGCTTTACTTAATATTGAAGTACAAATTTGATAATTGATTTTATAAATTTATGTTTAAGGTTTAACAGAAGATTTAATTTTTAAGTTTAGCTGCTGAACTAAAAAGTTACTTTTGTTTGCATTAGCTCGCCCGTGTGTATTTAAAAATGTCAAACATTATAACGTATTGTTTTACTCATTTGAAACAGTAAAAACACCACACAATATCATGTTTAGCGTACATAAACGTTAGTTTAACTCCCGCTTGAAATTAACTAATTTTGAAAAACACCAAAAATGGCATGTGATACAACGGTTTGATCCATTAAATGAAAATTAAACTACCATTTGTCTAAAATAATAATTATTTTAAACAACAAAATATTACACCAAACAATGTTAAACAGAAACGTTACTTCCACTACAAGAAAACAGGACAAAATCGACCGTCAAAAACGGTCGGTTAAGAGGCAAAACGGTCGGTTAAAAGGGTCATAACCGACCACAGGACGTGGTCGGTTTTAGCCTGGTCGGTTATGACTTTTGGTCGGGTTTAACACTCATAACCGACCAACAAAGTGGTCGGTTAAGTGCCTGGGCATTTTACTAAAATGTGGGGTCACTGTGTACACGTGGTAACACGTGTCGCCACATCACTGAGTCATAACCGACCGCAGGTGGTCGGTTATGTCTATATTTAAAATATTGACTGGAATTCATAACCAACCGTAGTTAAAGTGTGCACATCGGTCGATTTTATTTCAGAAGCTAACTTAAATATCATAATCGACCGTCCTAAAACCGACCATCCTCTAAAGGAGTAGGTCGGTTATGTCTATTTTTAAATGTTGACTGGAACTCATAACTGACCGTGGTCAATGTGTGCACATCGGTCGGTTTTATTTCAGAAGCTAACTTAAATGTCATAACCGACCGTCCTAAAACCGACCACCCTCTAAAGAAGACGGTCGGTTTTATGAAGAAGGTGGTCGGTTATATCACCTGACGGTCGGTTTTCTGGGTTTTGTAATGGTCAAAAGTGGTCGGTTATGCCTATTGTCGGTCGGTTTTAAGGTCTGATTTTAAAAAAAAATTACAGGTTTTTCTGCAGCCCCTGGATACCAAACCAAATCAATACACAAATCCAATCCAATCATAACCAAACAACTAAACAACCAAAACAAACAACAATGATAATCATTAAACTATACTACTCAAAATCATTCGCAAAAACTAGTAAATTTCATAATTAAACCATAGTAATTAACTCCAACGCAAACATTCACAAACTCCGATAACCGGAGGATTAAACCGAGAAAGTATCAAACCATCACAACGTATTATATTACATCCCATAACCATCAAATTACAATAGTCTTAAAACCGATCAATATAAACTAATCCGATAAATCAACATCGGACGATCCACCGCCATCACCGCCGTCATCACCGCCGCCATCACCGCCGCCATCATCAAAGTCCTCATCATCGGAGGTCTCATCCTCGGACGTGTAATCCTTATCGACTTCCATAGCACACCGATTGTTTTCCTAGATACATAAGTTTAATTAAACTAGTTAAAAAGAAGAAACAAAATTTACATGTGAATGAAAACGATAAATAAACAAGAAGGTCAAAAATTATACCACCGCAACACGAGCTTCCGTCTTTTGGACGATACCTTCAATCAAGGAGCCCACGATATGCATGATCTCGCCACCGATAAGGTTATTCCATTGCAACCTTTGGCTAGGATCGGAGGATGGATCCGAGGCCTCGAGAGCGGTACGTGCGAATGTAGCTATTTCCGCATCGAAAAGTTGGCGAGCAAACTGATTTGGATTAGCACGGATCTCTGTAAGCACATTCCTCACGATGGCAAGATACATATTGTCGGGGATGGCTTCACGTTGTCTCGGAGCGGATGAGGATGAGCCGGCTTCATTCCGTGTGGAATCTCGGTACCGGGTAGCAAGTGTAGGCAAGAGATCGGTGGCTCGAGCATTGGGGAACCCCACCACATAATTCTTTTTCGGCTTTGTACCTTGGGGGACCTCCAACGCTTCCATCCACCAATCCCATGGCTCATCCCGATCACCCGTTTGTGTAACCTCCACGGGCATGCGCTCGAGAATGGCGGCATATCATTCCTACAAGTTCATTTAAAATAATTAACGATGCATTTAAAATCAAATAAAAATACATATAAAATCACATTTAAAAATGCATTTAAAATCACATAAATACATATAAAATCACATATTAAGGATGCATTTAAAATCACATAAAAATGCATATAAAATCACATATAAAAATGCATTTAAAATGACATAAATACATATAAAATCACATATTAAAGGTGCATTTAAAATCACATAAAAATGCATATAAAATCACATAAAAATAAATTTAAAATCACATTAAATACATATAAAATCACATATTAAAGATGCATTTAAAATCACATAAAAATGCATATAAAATCACAAGAAAATACATATAAATTCACTTATTAAATATGCATTTAAAATCACATAAAATGCATATAAGAAAACATAAAAATGCATTTAAAATCACATAAAAATACATATAAATTCACTTATTAAAGATGCATTTAAAATCACGTAAAATGGTCATAAAAGTACATAAAAATTACCACAATACGCATGGCGGCCAGTGTAGTGTAGACGGGATTTTCCGGATCGGGTCCAACTTTCCTATGACATTTATCTCACACCTTGAGTCTTGTCGGCTTTTTCTTGTTCTTGTTCGTCATTACCTTTCAAAATATTAAACAACTTATATTAGCACGTCCTAATAATTAGTTGATTATATTAAATATGGTGAACGTGTATGTATGTGTGTGTGATGGAATATAATAATATTACCTCCCGGACTTTATTGAATGACCTTGCACCAGCACTATGCAATCTTTCAACTTGTTGTCGGTTGGTGGATCCAACCGTGACCGGTGCAAGTGTCCTTCATTGTTCTCCCAATACTCCAAAAGGTCCTTCCAAAAAGGAACGGACCAATAAGGCGGCTTCAAAGACAACTTGCTCACGCCCTCCTCCCTTGCTTTTCGCTCAACCCTCTTCTTAAGCTCGTTCAAAGTCCTTTTTATCGTCACTTTAATGTGATCTTCCACAATTTTTTGGGCCTTTGAACGGCTTTGCCCCTTAAGATGCCTATAATATTTCTAAAATTGCAAAGAAAACGAGGATAAATGCATCATAAAATCATGAAATAAATGACAATTACAAAAAAAATAACTTACTTGAAACTCCTCGACTCTTGCATTCAACCAACCCGGGTGACGTTCTTCGATATCGGTATAAGTATAACGCCCAAGAGGCCACTTCTCCCGAATCATAGCCAAAAGCGTTTTCTTAGCCGTATCATCTTCAATACTATATTTAAACAAAAGAAAACAATAAACATTGACAATTCACATAACAATATTGAACAGCACCAAAAATATAAACATATAGGAATAATGCAATTTAAAAACTTTTTAACTTACTGTCCATCAGAGATATCAATGCGATATGGCTTCAATGGCGGTTTCTCTCCATATATGCCACTCGAATGTGATCGAGGTCGCCTTCCTCGCCATTCTCGCTCCTCCGCATTTGTCATGTGCCGAGTCGGATCATTCGGGTCCGAATCCGAATCCGTCGGCTCATCCTGCAAATGCAAATTCCCTCCTTTTCCCTTTGCACCCTTGCCCTTGCCCTTCTTACTCGCGATTTTGGCCTTTCCCTTGGCCTTTGCCTTCCCCTTATCTTTTTCCGGCTCCTTGTCTTTCCCCTTCCCTTTTTTCGCCATCGCCAACACCACAAGACTTATCATAACCAATGTCAACATCCAAGCAAAAAAATCCTAAAATAAATAATAAAAATATATTAGCCAATATGAAAACAAACAAATCGATGAAACGACATGCATTAGTAAATCACATTACATAAAAAAATATTTAAAATCACATAAAATGCATATAAAATGCATATAAACGTATCCATTTCACAAATTAACGATAAAAATAAACACAACTAATTAGAGCATTATTTAATTACGTAAATTAAATAATTAAATCAACTTAATCTATATATATAATAAATTAAAGTTCCAAACTCACATATAAAGTGCAATATTTATCCATTTTCGAGTACGGATCATGTTTACAAGAGCAAACCCCTATAAATTAACCCTAAAAATACATTTATACTTCTACCTAAACGTAAACAAACCGACAAAAACCCTAAAATTTATACTTATACATATATTCAACAAATTGACAAAACCGACGAATCTTTTACATGTAAAATTTTACATGAAAACTGAAAAATCATATGAACTTCAATTTAAGTGAGAATTATACATTTCGAGTACTTTTATGTGTTAACGAGAGAAAACCCCTAAAAATTAACCCTAAAAATATATTTATACTTCTAAAAAGAGTAAACAAACCGACGAAACACCCAAAAATTATGACTTTAACCTATATTAAACAAATTGACATAACCGACGAATGTTTAACATGCAAAACTTTACATAAAAACTGAAAAATCAATGAAGTTTGATTTGAAGTGAAACACATCAATTTATGTGAGAATAATACTTTAACAAACACAAAAAACATATAATTAACTTCGAAGCATATATATAAACACAAGAAATACATACACATACACACATATATGCAATCGAGTAAAAAAATATCTTAATCGTAAGAAAATCTTACATCGAGAGCGAAACCGGAGGCAATGAGAGATGATTTGGGGCTCCTTCGTGAATACGCCATTGAATCGAAGTATTTTAGTGAAGTTTTGAGTGTAAGAGAGAGATAGAGAAGGAAATAGAAAAAATGAAAGTGAACCGTTCTTTTTATTTATAACAAACTTAAAACCGACCGCCTGGCACTTAAAACCGACCACCAGGTCGGTCGGTTTTAACCTTGAACCCTGTGCAACATGCAAAACGGTGTCGTTTTGCTCTAGGCGGGGTTTTTTAATTTTTCACAAAAAAAACCCGCATTTTTTTTGGTGGTCGGTTATGACCCAAAGTGGTCGGTTTTATAGTATTTAATTTTTTAATTTTTTTTAATTTTAGGGTTTAGGGTTTAGGGTTTAGGGGTTAGGGGTTACAAACCCCTAAATTTAAAAAAAATCTTATAAAAACATGATTATTATTATTTAAATACCTTAATTTTTGGTACATTTGCTCTTTTTACCGCGTCGGTTCATCCGTACGGTTCGATCATGTGTATTTTATAATTTATATTTTTTTAATTATTTCACTTTTTTAATCAAAATTGCTAATTTTCTTATAAAAACGTATTTGTGATCGTTCAAATATGCTAATTTTTTGTGCATTAATATATTTTTACATGAAGTTAACATCCGTACGGTTCGATCGTTAAAAATAAATTTTAAAATTATACTTATAGTATCGAATGGTATGTTCAACTTATTCTGTCTACAGAATGCCGACATATTTACTGAAATAATTATATTCCATATGATGCTGATTATACTATTTTTCAAATAGCCTAATTTTTGGTACAATTGTTCGTTTTCACCGCGTTAGTCCATCCATACGATTCGATCATGTGTATTTTATATTTTTCATTTTTTTTAATTTTTAATTAAATTTGCTAATTTACTTATAAAAACGTAATGGTACTCGTTAAAATGTGCTATTTTTTGTGCAGAAGCATATTTTGACATGAATTTAACATCCGTACGGTTGGATCGTTAAATATACCTTTTAAAATTATATTTTTCAGATCGAATTCATTTTTTTTAATTTTTAATTAAATTTGTTAATTTACTTATAAAAACGTAATGGTACTCGTTCAAAAATGCTATTTTTTTGTGCATAAGCATATTTTGACATGAAATTAACATCCGTACGGTTCGATCATTGAAAATAAGTATTAAAAATATATTTTGACCAAGAAAACCGACCGAAGTCAAATGGTACAAAAACATCTCTTAAAGCAATATATTTTCCCTTTTTTAAAGTACGAGTTAGTTGTTAAAGAAATTAAGCCCGATTTGCAGAACTCAAAACCAGTTAAAATGTAAAACGTTAACAACTATTATATACAACTCAATTTCAAACTTCGTAAATCTGAAAGTAAAACATTAACAATGTAGAAACAAAATCAAAAATTTTAAAACACCAGATCCTTAACCAAATTCACCTGTATTAACCTGTTTAAGAATACTAAACGCATGAAACCATAATTTAAACTAACAAATTATAAATTATGAAATTTAATCCAATTTAGCATAAAATATTTAACATTTCCAAAACAAAAATGACTATCAAAAATCCATGAGCTCGAGAATACATGATCTTCACCATTTGATTCTTTAAATCTATACTACATAGGATTCGATGTAAGTTCACAAAACTGGTTATGCGACATTCTACACTCTGCTGAATTTTTTTACAGAAAAATTAGACTCCGCCTTTCCAGGATACTCTAAGCTTGCAAGCACGTCCAAGTCCATATTACAGTTTGATTCTGCATTAATAAAAATAGTAGCTTATAAACATTGCACAAAACACCACTAACTTTTCAAGTGTGCAACAATATTATAGAACACATCATTATCTAAATCATATTTGATCATGGTACATAGCAGGAAACCTATAAACGTTATACTCATTTGAAACAGTAAAACTCCGTTCATTCAAGCATGACAAACAGAATGACTGGAATTTTTTGTCGAATACTTAATCTCTTCTTAAGATTTGTATTTGTATTATATACCTTTGCATGAATGTCAGTAAATCTAACAACCTTAAAATCACTTATAAAACAAAACCAAATCCTACGTAATCACTAGAATATCTGTTTAATATATTTAAGATGAAAATGATGCAAACATAAAAGGTTACATTGTGAAACAAAAATAAAAGGACCCACACACCAAAATTATAAGAAGAAATTTTAAACCAAGCAATTAAAAGACAATCAAAGAACAGTACTACACAATGTGTTAGGTTTACTAAGCACATACAGAGGGTGGAGAAGGTGACTGTATGTTTCTCATTTTTATCAAATTAATGCAGGGGAAAATAAACGAAATGATTAAACACACACGATTTGTGATAATTATGCTTTTATTCAAAAGATAAGTACCCGAAGGTTTGCTTACAACAAAGAATACAAACTTATAACTCTAAGAAGATGAAGCTTTACCAATGATAAATAATACAACTTATAAAAGTAAATCTAATGGGTGTTTACAAGAATGTAGGACTTAAAAGGTGTGTATAAATTTGAGCAGCACTTCTCTCTTAAATTTCAATAAATAAAATCAAAACAATCTCTGAGAAAATAAATTTCCAGAGCTTCACTGTGTATTTGCTGAGAAGTTATAATAATTGTACTGATTTGATGTGTATCTATAGGTTGTAGCTTGGAGAGAAGGAAATGTATATGTGGATTATTATGGTCTATGTATTCTGAATTCAACAGCTTGCTTTTTGGTTATTCTTGTCCATGTTGTGTTTTGTATCACTCCATCCATGCAAGTGGTGCCTATGAGGGAGTTCTCTACTTAAACTCACAAAACAAGAAGCTTGGTTGCGCCTCCTAGGAAGTAAAGGATGGTGGCGCCTTCTAGGAGTGGTGAAAGAAGTGGTGGCAGATAGAGTGTCCAATGCAGCATCCTTTCCTTAGTTTTTAAGAGGTTGCGCCATCAAGAAAGAACAACACCATGTTACGCCCTCTAATAGCCAAGAGAGAGGTGGTGGCGCCTCTTTAGTGTAGAAGGAAGGTGGCACCTCCTAGGGGCTATATTAGAGGAGGTGGCGCCTGGAGTACATAGAGGAATGACTTTTCCTTAGTTTCTGGAATTACAAGTACTTGTGGAGCCTACTAGTACCTAGTACAAGATTTGTACTTAGCTTTTGTGCCCTTAAGCATCATGTGGCGCCTACTAGGGCTTATTATACCCTTTGTGGCGCCTAGAGTTTCCTTGGATAGAAATCTAACTTAGTTTCTGAAACTCCTTTCAGCCGTTTAGTTGTTCCGTCTTAACTTCTTCTCTCTGGGTCTTCATACAAACATAATAACCATTAAATACAGATACGAAACTTCACTTAATAATTCTTCGAATAATAATACTAAATTTCCTTTCATAGATCAGTTACGCCTAGTGCATTGGTCTGCTTCACAACCGACTAGTTATGCTCTAAAACCCTCGTACTATAATCTTTACAAACCATTGTTAAGTCTTTTACATAACACAATCAACTTCACATGGAATCCTTTAGGTCTTCACACTGATCCGGTAAACTGTTTTGAATGTCTTCAACTTTATTCCTCCATAGTTGAATTAATGGACTTCTATTGACGATTTCTTCACTACAACTACCCAGATCGTCATGTATATACCCAGCACTCATTCTGAACCGATTCTAGTTTAGCATAGGATTATTTACGAGTCCTTGTCTTATGTTAAGTTATCCAAATGAACATTGTTAAGATGACCATACAGTTTCAATCTTGCTTAACACGATTAAATAACCTAAATGCGGCAAAAGAAAAGGAAAACAGTGAAAGGACATACTAATTATACAACTCTTTAATAAATTCAAGTTTCCTTTGTTAAAACTCTGATTATTTTTTCTGGAAACTCGAGTCAAAGTAACGTTTTGAAGTTAAAACAACTTACAAAGTTGCGTTTTGGCAAAAATATTAAAAAAAATTGGATAACTCGAACATAAAATTGTGTTTTGTTTAAAATATATAATACAAAAAAGTATGAAAATATTAAAAAAGATAAAAGAAAAATAAACATTCAAATTGTGTTTTCAACATTAATAGTGTATAAAGGTGCATTTTCAACATAAAGTTTATGTAAATACAATTTGAATAAAAAATATAAGAATTTTAAACCCTCAAAACATAACTTAAAGTTGCGTTTTGGTTTTGGTATTTTTTTTCAAAAAAAATAAAATGCAAGACGCAGGACAAAGGACGAACTGATTTGAGAAAATGATTTGGGAGGATTAACCAAAGACACAAATTTTGACACAAATTTTGACATAATGTCCAAAATAACACATATCGGATTTAAGGCGCAAAATATCAATCGAGGACGTATAGTTTAGCATTTTTAAAAAAGGCTAAAACACCACACAATATTGTTAGAAACATGGAATTTTAGATCATAAGTTTTATTATGTTCTTGATGTTAATTCCAAAATCTAATGATTAGAAATTGTTCCTTGATATGGGAACTTAAACTTTCATGTATGGGTTTAAGATTTTTCTTAATGAAATTCATAGAGAAATTGAGTTAAAGCGGGGAACCTGAAAGAGTTATGAGATTCGTTTAATAATTAATTTAAATTAACTATTGATTTAATATTATTTTAACTGGAAAAATAAATTCATTGATATGTGGGCTAGACTCGACTGGGCTTGTATGGGCTGAACTGGTCGATTCTGATTTAATTAAACTTATTTGAATATATATAGATATATATATTCTGTAACAGCTGAAAATTTAATATACATTTTTTGTAATGGTTGAGAATTATATATGTATATATATATATATATTCTGTAGCGGCCGAGAATTAAATAGATATATATTGTAACGGCTGAGAATTTAATATATATATATATATATATTATGTAATGACTGAGAATTAAATATTATATTCTGTAATGGCTGAGTTAATACAATATTTAAGTTTGTCGGTTACACTTTCATTTCTTGTACTATAAATACCAAAAGAAAACAGAAGGTGTAGATACAGAGAAAAAACATCTCAAAAACTCTCTATTTTCTCTCTTCTTCCTCTCTACTTTCTCTGCTCTCACAAACACAGTTAATGGTTTTCCGACAAGTGAGGTGCTAGTCGAAGTGGAGTTTGTTATTATTGTGAACATCAAGCTCGGAGCTATTTTATCCTAGAGGAGCTGTTGCAAGCATCCCAACATAACAGGTGGGGGAAATTATCTCTTCAAAAGCAGTCAGGATCTTTGAAGCAAAACTCTTATGGGAGAAGTTGGACCAGACACACAATACTGACTCACAAGGTCTGCAAAAGTATTATGTGGTTAGGTTCCTTGAATTCCAGATGGTGGACAATAAGTCCATGACTGAGCAAGTGCATGAGTTCGAGATGATAGTGCATGCTTTGAAAGAGTCTGGAATGGACCTCTTTGAAAAGTTCAAGGTTATGAGTGTGATTGAAAAGCTTCCAAAGTCTTGAGAGTAGTTCTCACTCTCCCTGAAAAGACAAAAATGTGAGATCACCTGGACCAACTGTATGCTGGACATCTCGGTTCAAGAACAACACAAGTCCAAATAGGGACATGTGATGCCAACTGAGCACGGTAGCTCGAAGGTAAATGTAGCAACTATAGGATAGAAAAGGAAGGCTGTTGCTAAGAAGGTTAATAATAATAAACCTAAGAGTGACAAGGACAAGACCAAAAAATTAAAGGCAAACAAACTGTGTTGGTCTTACGGGAAGGTTGGGCACTGGAGTAAGGACTGTCCTACAAAGAAAGCGAAGAAAACCGAGGTGGTTGCGCAAGTGAATGTTGTGCTTAGAACCGCAAGTGGGCCTGTAGTGAAAATGGTTATTGTTGAGGCTACGGTTTTCTGAAACCAACATTGACCAGTATGTTTTGTTAGATATATTTGTGATGTCATGTCTACTCTGTTGTGTTTAGTTTTAGAACTTAATATCAGGACTTATCAGGACTTATTGGAAATCAGGACTTACTGAAGTCAGAACTTATATCAGAACTTAAGGCATCAGAAGATAATTCGGGACTTAAGTGCGGGTACACTTCAGATAAGGAATGTAACTGATTTACAGGAGAGGATCATGACTAAAACAAAAGAAGATATGCATGAAGAGTTGGACAGCTAGAAGACTTGTAAGAAGATAATATCTGATTGATATATTTTAGGAGATAGAATTATATTCCATATTAATTAGAAGATATCTTGTAAATGTGTACTATATAAACACAGCTTAGGGTTTACACTATATGTGTTATCAATCACGAGAACATTATTCATTGTAACCTAACAGCTCTTAGTGATATTGTTCATCACTGAGAGAGTAGTTTACCTTACTTTGTAACAGAGCTTATTATATTGAATAAACTTGATTATTGTTACATACTTGTGTTCTAAATCGATTTGATTGTATAAACACTATATTCAACCCCCTTCTATAGTGTTGTGTGACCTAACAAGTGGTATCAGAGCCTCTCTATTGATATACAAACAGTGAGATCCAGTTTACAATCATGTCTGACGAAACACAAACTCCACTTAAGCCCACCAAAACTCAAGATACTCAAAACAATCAAACCCACAGTCGATATGAAAGTATTAGGGTTCCCATACTAAGAGCATCTGAGTATCCTATATGGAAGGTAAAGATGGCTTTGTTTCTTGAAGCCACAGATCCAGAATACCTTGTGTAAGAACCCTGATTTTTGTAATATTTTAAAACTTCAGTGAATAGTAACTAGAACTAGTTATGTAATACGTATGGAGTTCATCACAAATATGAATAGTGGAATTTTGGAAATCTGAGTTCATATTCTTGTTTATCGAGGAAAATAAGTGAATGTAAAATTCGTCGGAATTCGAAGATTCACGATTATACTACGTGTTTTTGTATCCGTAAGGAATGGCGTAGAACCGGGAATACTACGTGGAATAAACATGATATTAAGGTGTTTATATGATCAAGAGAAAGGAATAGAATTGGTTAAAGGATTATAAGCGATAAAAGAATTCACTACTAAACGAAATGTTATACGATTAAACTATCGGGATGGAACGACAATCGCGTGTACGATAAATAATCGAATGAGAAATTAATTCCGTGCAAGTTGGCCATGCAAAACCAAGCTAACTAGTGGTTAGGAGATGTAATTAGGGAATTAGAAGCTAACTATAATGATTAGTGGAATAGTAAGTGAATAGTAATGGGGAGACAAGGAAGTACAAGGCCATACCTCCTCATTTCTACTCATCTAAATTGTCAACCAAGCCATTTCTTTTGCTGATTATTATGCCCATATATACACACTATCAAACCCATCTTATACACTCCCACACTTTTTCAAAAATCAAGCCAAACCCCCCCCCCCCCCACCTCTCTCTTGCTCTCGGCTGTGCATGCAGAAAAGGAGGAAGAACCCTCTTCTTCACTTCACTTCTCCATCCTTCCCTCTATTAAAAATTCTATAAAAATTCACAAAGCTTCCTTACATCCTATTAAAGGTATGTTTATGATTTCATGGCCAAATTATTAATGGTTTGTGAGAAAACAATTCTTGAAGTTCAAGAACTTTATGGACGATTTTGACTAACATGGTTTCTTGGTTTTGTTTCTTAAGGATCTACCCCTTCTAAGTGTTTTTCAAGCAAACAAAGCCCTAATAATCTTATTACTAACCCTCCTAGTGCTCAAGAAGGTATAACTTCCAACTCTTTAAAGTTTTAAGGGTGGGTTTAAGAGTTATTTATGATGTAGTGTCAAGATCCAAAAGTTTGTGTATGAGTGAGGTTGTTTTGCTCATATTCTTGTTAAGTACTTGAGTTTTTGAGTTGTGATGCTTGTATGTGATACTAGATAAAGTATATAAGTTGTATGTGGGTGTATCTTGAGAAGTAAAGAGTGTTGTATTGGTCATAAGTAGTGATTGTGTCAAGAACAAGTAATAGAAATGGAATGTGGAGCCTATTACACTTGGTCTTCCTTCTGCAGTGTATTCGGCCATGTAAATATTTGAAACTTGTGAGTCACTGGCATTGGCTGGGTAGATCTTGATTTATAGTTTATTTACATGTGTGGATCGTCGTGAGGGGATTTACGGTTTAGGAGTTATGACCGTTTTAGTGTTGAGATCTCATACGAAAAGCCAACTGCACATAGGTCACTTGCGTGATGATTTTGAAATGCTAAAAAATGATTTCGGAATCTTGGAAAAATCATGATAATTAAATAATGCAGCAAGGAAGACTGTCCAAAAAAAATTTTAAGAAAATATTAATTTTTCGATTTTATAAAAATGTTTTAGTGGAGCGAATCGATAATTGCGTACTAACTAAGATCGTTGGTTATTGATTTTAGATCGCCAACAAAAGCCCCGAGACCATACCACTCTTAGCACTCGAGGCAAGTTTACGAGACCATATCACAAATTATCCATGCTATACATACTGTTGTGATATTGATGCCATGATTTACAGTTCGAAAATATATGCTTGTCTGTGATATCAATACATTCAAATTATGCGATTGTTTACGAAAACAAACTTCGTTTTATACGAGTATGAGAAATTGAAACGAAATTTTAATATAATACAAGATAGTTGGAGTCGGAGATATTTTAAATCGATTTAATTCTGGAATGAGCCGGACGCGAGAGATTTCTATTTCAATAAACAAAGTACTTTCGCGTAACATACCTATTAAGCGAACGATTGAGATTGGATTTATAACTATAAGAGACAATCGAATATTCACTCAAGGGACATCCTATTATTTATTTATTTATAAGTAATACCTAAAGAGTTACTAAAATATCCGGAAAATACTTAAAGAGAAATTGAAAAGTTTTTAAATCAATTCACTCTATCTAAAACGTATGTAACCATTCGAAGGATAATTATAAGATGTCAAATCCTGTCTTAAGTATTTAATTAAGATTTTTATCAATTCATTGAACCTTATTGAGAAGCATTTAGTACTTAAGGTTTTATCAATTCATTGAACCCTTCTTAAAAATATTATGAGACCGTAAATATTTAATACTCCGTACTTCCAAAAATCATTTAAAAATAGACATAGTTCACAAGGATACTTTCTAAATTAGTCAAAATTCTCGGAAGAGATCAATCATCTGAAACCTATCAAAACCTTAGGGAACTTAGTCTAGAAGCATAAGGGTTTTGCTTTCTCCCTGAATGAAAAACAAGTGAATAATATATGTAAAACTCTACTACAGTTAAGGGTTTGAAAATGATTTTTAAACTCAAAACTCCGACAACTCCCAAGGATCAATGGAATTAAAAGTGATGAATAAGTTACCTTATTTAAAGGTCAACTCAGAACGATCTATTCCTTCGATAAAAGATTTTATGTAAATGATATTATTGTTTTGGGACTGGAATGTGGCCTGCCCGGCACAGAGAGGTATCGGGTAGTGACCAAGCGTGGAGTGGCGCAGTATACAGTTATATGGTCTCTGTGACCAGTGACTTTCGGACTTGCACGGAAATGGGCAACTATCGTGTAATGTATTGATAATCCCAAAGGCGACTAGGTTTGTATTCCTTCTACTAGTAGAGAAAATTTTGTATTCGGCTGATCACCGGTACGTGGTTTATTCCAGAATAGTCCCTTTCCTCCACTTTGGATAAATTGTTGTGAAACCTACAGCAGAAGACCGATAAGGCTGAGTTTTAAATAAGGATGTTGATGTATATATATATCTCATCCATTTGAGAATCTTGGTTCAAGCATCATATTGAGATTTTGAGATGAAATGAGTACGAGAATAAACTGATTAAACTGATACATTTAAACTTGAGTTTATCATAAAATTGACAAGCATATAAACTTTTAGAAACCTTGTATATACAATGCTAAATGGTTGTTTTTCCCTATTTGATCATACTTATATAATGGATATCTATATCTTGCTGAGCGTTAGTGCTCACTCTTGCTTTTATAAACATCATATCACAACAGATTACCAGCATGGCCCGAACCAGGACGACTGCCCGCAAGCGGGTAGGGGACGCACGTGATTACCGTAGACTGTTCGTCTGCCATCCACCTCAGGTAGATGAGTAGAGATAGTTTCCTTTTGAGTACTTGAACCAAGACTATTTGTGACCCGAGCCAGACTCATGTAGAGTTGTTCTCGGCGTTCACCCTTTTGAGATAATTTCCTTTGGTCTGTAATAACTTAAATACTTTAACGTTAATTTAGTAATGTTTCTGAGCATATAACCTGTGTGTGAGAGTTTGGTTAAAAGGTCGAGTAATGATGTGAAAAGAGGATTAATTATTTATTAGACGATATTAAGTGATCGTAACAACCCGAATTCCCGACCTTGAATTTGGGGGTGTTACAGAAATGGTATCAGAGCCCTAGGTTATAAGTCTCAAAAACGTTAGGTGAATCAACTGAATCAATGAACTAGAACTCACATAGAGTTCGTAGTCGGGCTACGAGGGTAGCACTGACATTAAGAACCCTTAGGGGTGATTTAAGTATCCAAGGATAGTAATGTGTGTGTTAAATGACTTGTAGGTACCCGATGTGTTAGACCCTGAGGCTGTAGAGGCGTACGAGAGAGAGCATGATGAGGCCCTTTTAGCTGAGACCGAGGTAGCTGACCCTGCCCCCACTGTGGGCTTAGAGGTATTTGAGTACCCGGAGACTGACCCTGAGGAGGACCCGGAGGAGGACCACACTGAGATAGCCCCTCCTGAGGATATTCCATACGGCAGCACGGAGGTTCTATCTCCAGAGATGATGAGGGTGGATGTGCATCAGAGGTCGATAGAGCGTTTGTTAGATCGGCTCTCAGCAGCCCAGGCTCGAGTCGCTGAGCTCGAGAACGAGACGGGAGTAGCAGATTTGATGGATAGGATGATAGCTCTGCAGGCCAGAGTCACTGCACTGACTGAGGAGTTAGAGGCGGAGTTAGGGGCAGCCACCCCAGTGAGGACACCCACCCCGCCCCCTGTACCAGTTAGTCCCGCACGGATTGAGACCGACGATGGCATGGACCCTATTCTTGACGGTGTGGCAGCGACTCCTGCAGATACCCCACTTCCACCACCCATACCAGTCATATCCCTAGCAGATCATGATTGGGTGGTAGGTCGCTATGCTACTGATCTGACAGCGGCCGAGGCCCGTATTGTCGAGCTGAGGGACCAGCTTTCCATCGAGCGGCACATGAGGATAGAGGCCCGAGGCAGGCGAGGATACCCCAGCGCCCGACGCATGCGCAGGACCATTCACCGCATAGAGCAGAGGACCATCGGTAGGATTCACCGCTTATCACCACAGCGTGACTTGGTGAGTAGGCGCGAGGTTATCAGGGTTGTGGTCCACGCTATAAGGTGGATTCGTGATTTTGCTCATGGCTAGTGGACACTGTTAGTAGTTGGTTGTTGTTCCTCAGCGGTGGTACTTAGTTGTTTTGTGATAGTTGTTTTGGTTGTTATGTTTGATAGTGCCACCAGCTAAGGATTATTGTATTAAGGCAGATTGTACTTTTATTATTCAGTATGTTGTACCCAGACCTGGCATATGGCCAAATTATGTATAATTATCGTGTTGATTAGTTGCGATTTCTAGATTGTGGTTTAATCTTCTTTCATACCTGCATAATTTTATACTGTCATAATAAATCAGGAAGCATGAGGATTGGCAAATGAAAAAAAACTAAATAAGTTTATGTAACAGGAAAATGCCGCCAAGGAGAATAGTAACAAGAACTCGCCCGGCTGCATCTGGCGGCCAGGGTAGTAATAATGAACAAGGGCATCGAGCACAGACCCCACCATTAAAAATTAATGAAGAACGAAATGAGTATGATGATGAGGACTATGAAGAGTCAGAGGCTGAAGATACCCAGGGGATGGAAGTGCCAGTAAACCCTATGGAGCAGTTTATAGAATTTCTGAGGCAAAACCTGCAACAGCAATGACCACCCCAACAACCCCAGCAGGCCATGGCTAATGCGTTTAAATCTTTCAAGTCAGTCAAACCCCCAGAGTTTCACAGTGTTGCTGACCCAGTTCAGGCCAGGGCTTGGCTGAAAGAGGTAGAAAAGACCTTTGAGCGAATTGGCACTGAGGAAGCCCACATGACTAATTTTGCCACTTATCTCTTAAAGGGTGAGGCTACTATTGGTGGGAAGCCAAGAAAAATATGGAGCCCTGAGGGATTGTTACTTGGGAAAGATTCACTGAGTTGTTTTTAAAGAAGTATGTCCCGAAGTTTATGGAGATACAGATGCAGCAAAAGTTCCAAGAGCTGAAACAAGATAATATGAGCGTAGCGGAATATGAAGCTAAGTTCACAGAATTGTCAAGGTTTGTGCCACAGCTGGTGGGCACCAAAGAGCAAAAGGCTGAGAGATTTCAACAGGGATTGAAGCAGTGGATTCAGAACAAGCTGGCAATTCTGGAGATAACTGACTATGCCACCCTAGTGCAGAAGGCCACAATAGCTGAAGCAGGGAGTAAAATGAGCCAGAAAATGAAGCAAACTAAGAAACGAAAGTTTGATGGTCGAAGCAGGAGTGTGTGAGGGGAGAGCTTCCCTAATAAGTTTGTCAGGGGGACGACCTCCCAACCCAACCGCATTACAGGATTCGGAGGATCAGGGAGCGTGAGTGTGGCCTGGAGCGGGAACCAAATGGGAATGTCTTATCATAGCCAACCACGACCTCCTCTGCCAGAATGCAAGAGCTGTGGTAAGAGGCATTTTGGGCAATATATGCAGAAACCGGTGACATGCTTTAAATGTGGTAAGGTAGGGCACTATGCCACAGCTTGTAACCAGGAAGCGGCTAAGTGTTTTCAGTGCGGAAAGACAGGACACATAAAGAAGGACTGCCCTGCGGCAGCCCTAGCTAGCTCGAGGGGTAGTGTAGCTGCATCTAACAGAGTGCCGACTGCCAGGACCTTTAATATGACGGTGAAAGATGCCGTAAGGAACACCAATATTATAGCAGATGCGTTCCTCCTAAACTCCAATCCCGCCAATGTGCTATTTGTTTCTGGAGCTACTAAATCTTTCGTATCTAAGGAATTTGCTGAAAAAATGAACTTAAAAATGGGACCTTTGAAAGAATATTTGCAAGTGGAAATAGCTAATCAAAAGATTATCCCTGTAAATCAGGTTTATGCTAACTGCAACCTAGAATTAGGTGGAGTAAGATACCCAGTAGATTTAATTCCCTTCGATTAGGGGAGTTTGATGTGATATTAGGAATGGATTGGCTATCTGGAAACCATGCCCAGATTGATTGCGAGGGGAAGAAAGTAAAATTGAAAACACCTAGCGGTAAGAGTATAATAATTAAGGGGCAACGGCAAACCAAGAAATTTCTAACTATGGTGCAGACCAAGAGACTTTTAAGGCAAGGATGTGAAGCCTACTTGGCTCACGTGGTGGATACCAAATGAGAAACCCCTGAGATCCACACCATACCTGTAGTTAATGAGTTTGAGGATGTATTTCCCAAGGATCTTCCCAGACTACCCCCGGATCGGGAGATAGAATTTTCCATTGATTTAGCTCCCGGCATGGCACCAGTATCAAAGGCCCCGTATCGTTTGGCCCCCGTCGAAATGAAAGAGTTGGCTGATCAACTGCAAGATCTATTGGATAAAGGAATGATTAGACCGAGCGTGTCCCCGTGGGGTGCACCCGTGTTATTTGTGAAGAAGAAGGACGGCAGCATGAGACTGTGCATCGATTATCGAGAGCTGAACAAGCTGACCATTAAAAACAAGTACCCATTGCCAAGAATAGATGACCTCTTTGACCAACTAAAGGATGCAACGTATTTTTCCAAGATTGACCTTAGGACAGGTTATCACCAACTTAAGATCAAACCGGAAGATATACCTAAGACTGCATTTCGCACTAGGTACAAACATTATGAGTTCCTAGTTATGTCATTTGGTTTGACTAACGCGCCCGCGACTTTCATGGATCTGATGAACAGAGTCTTTAAGAAGTATCTGGACGAATGCGTGATAGTCTTCATCGATGATATTCTAATTTACTCTAGATCGGAGGAGGAACATGCAGAACACCTCATGATAGTATTGAAAATCTTACGGAAAGAAAAATTGTATGCCAAATTCTAAAAGTGTGAATTTTGGTTGAAAGAAGTCCAGTTTTTGGGTCATGTGATTAGTAAGGAGGAATTCTCGTAGACCCTGCAAAGATAGAAGCTGTCGCTAATTGGGAACAACCAACCACGCCCACTGAGGTAAGAAGCTTTATTGGACTGACCGGATATTATCGAAGGTTTGTAAAGGATTTCGCCAAGATAGCAGGCCCGTTGACTAGACTTACTCGAAAAACAGAAAAGTTTGTTTGGAAAGAGAAATGTGAGGAGAGTTTCCAAGAATTGAAGAAAAGGTTGGTATCGGCCCCAGTGTTGGCCCTACCAGACGAAAAAGGGAACTTTGTGATTTATAGTGATGCGTCCCATAAGGGGTTGGGATGTGTGCTGATGCAGCACGGTAAGGTGATTGCCTATGCATCCAGGCAATTAAAGGAATATGAAGTGAGGTACCCCACCCATGACTTAGAATTAGACGCCATAGTGTTTGCCCTTAAGATGTGGAGTCATTACCAATACGGAGAAAAGTGTGAGATTTATACTGACCACAAGAATCTTAAATATATCTTCACCCAGAAGGAGCTAAACATAAGGCAGAGAAGGTGGTTAGAATTGATTAAGGACTATGACTGCGAAATTCTTTATCACCCGGGGAAGGCCAATGTGGTGGCCGATGCCCTTAGTCGTAAGGAAAGGTTGGAAAGGATCACCACGTCAGAGGATTTGATCAGTGAATTCAAAAGGTTAGAGATTGAGGTCAAGGTCGCTGAGCCAGGGACCGAAGGCTTGTATGAGATGGTTATGCAACCGGAGCTACTGGAAAAGATTAGGCGATGCTAAGAAATAGTGTTGAGGGAGAACAAGGAACTGGTAAGCGGAGAGGAGGCCAAGTGTGAACCAGATGAGAAGGGAATTAGGAGGCATGCCTACAGGATATGGGTCCCTAACGTCCAAGAATTAAACCATGAAATTTTACGTGAAGAACACAGCTCTAGATATATGGTCCACCCAGGGAGCACCAAAATGTACCAAGATTTGAAGGAGTACTATTGGTGGCCTAACATGAAGAAGGATGTAGCGGAGTGGGTCAGTAAGTGTATGACCTATCAGAAAGTAAAGGCAGAACACCAGCGACCAAGCGGACTCTTGCAACCCTTAGAAATTCCGATGTGGAAATGGGAGCAGATAGCTATGGATTTTGTGGTAGAATTACCCCGAACTAAGACTAATCGTGATGCAATATGGGTAATTGTAGACCGACTAACCAAGTCAGCGCACTTTCTTCCAATCAAGGAAACCTACACAGTGGATAGATTAGCGGAGCTATACATTAAGGAAATTGTGGTAAGACATGGAGTGCCAGTAGCTATCGTATCTGACCGAGACCCCCGATTCAGCTCCAAATTTTGGAGGAGCTTTTAGGAATGCCTAGGAACCAAACTAAACATGAGCACTGCTTACCATCCGCAAACGGATGGACAAAGTGAGCGAACCATTCAGACATTGAAAGACATGCTGAGAATGTGTGTAATTGATTTTAAGGGTTCTTGGGATGAACACCTGTCTTTGATAGAGTTCTCCTACAACAACAGTTATCATGCGAGTATCGGAATGCCCCCATACGAGGCGTTGTATGGCCGAAGGTGCCGTTCGCCCTTGTATTGGGATGAAGTTGGTGAGAGAAAGTTACTAGGTCCCGACTTGGTGCAAAGGACAAGGGACATAGTTTAATTAGTCAGAGGACGCCTAGCAGCATCCCAAGACCAACAGCGTAAATACGCCGATCTGGCACGGAAGGACAGAGAGTATGAAGTGGGTGACCAGGTATTTCTGAAAGTGTCACCATGGAAAGAATTGATGAGATTTGGGAAGAAGGGGAAGCTGAGCCCCCGTTATATTGGACCTTTCGAGATTCTAAGACGGATAGGACCCATGGCATACAAGTTAGCTTTACCTCTAAATCTTCAGCAGGTTCATAATGTTTTTCATGTATCAATGTTGAGGAAATATAATGCGGATGCCAAACATATAGTGGAGCATGAGCAAGTAGACCTTCAACCAGATCTGTCATATGTTGAGCAGCCAGTCGAAATCATTGACCGAAAAGAGCAAGTACTCCGGAACAAGAGTGTCAATCTAGTCAGAGTCTTATGGAGGCATCACAATGTCGAGGAGTCGACTTGGAAATTAGAGAGTCACATGCAAGAAAAGTACCCCCGTCTATTTGTGGATTGATTTCGGGACGGAATCCTTTTAAGGGGGGAGACTGTAAGAACCCTGATTTTTGTAATATTTTAAAACTTCAGTGAATAGTAACTGAAACTAGTTATGTAATACGTATGGAGTTCATCACAAATATGAATAGTGGAATTTTGGAAATCTGAGATTATATTCTTGTTTATCGAGGAAAATAAGTGAATGTAAAAGCCGTCGGAATTCGAAGATTCACGATTATACTACGTGTTTTCATATCCGTAAGGAATGGCGTAGAACTGGGAATACTATGTGGAATAAACATTATATCAAGGTATTTCTATGATCAAGAGAAAGGAATAGAATTGGTTAAAGGATTATAAGCGATAAAAGAATTCACTACGAAACGAAATGTTATATGATTAAACTATCGGGAAGGAATGACAATCGCGTGTACGATAAATAATCGAATGAGAAATTAATTCCATGCAAGTTGGTCATGCAAAACCAAGCTACTAGTGGTTAGGAGATGTAACTAGAGAACTAGAAGCTAACTAGAATGGTTAGTGGAATAGTAAGTGAATATTAAATGAATAGTAATGGGGAGACAAGGAAGTACAAGGCCATACCTCCTCATTTCTACTCATCTAAATTGTCAACCAAGACATTTCTTTTGCTGATTATTATGCCCATATATACACACTATCAAATCCATCTTATACACTCCCACACTTTAACAAAAATCAAGCCAACCCCCCCCCCCACCTCTCTCTTGCTCTCGGTTGTGCATGCAGAAAAGGAGGAAGAACCCTCTTCTTCACTTCACTTCTCCATCCTTCCCTCTATTAAAAATTCTATAAAAATTCACAAAGCTTCCTTACATCCTAGTAAAGTTATCTCTATGATTTCATGACCAAATTCTTAATGGTTTGTGAGAAAAAAATTCTTGAAGTTCAAGAACTTTATGGACTTTTTTGACTAACATGGTTTCTTGGTTTTGTTTCTTAAGGATCTAGCCCTTCTAAGTGTTTTTCAAGCAAACCAATCCCTAATAATCTTAGTACTAACCCTCCTAGTGCTCAAGAAGGTATAACTTCCAAATCTTTAAAGTTTTAAGGGTGGGTTTAAGAGTTATTTATGATGTAGTGTCAAAATCCAAAAGTTTGTGTATGTGTGAGGTTGTTTTGCTCATATTCTTGCTAAGTACTTGAGTTTTTGAGTTGTGATGCTTGTATGTGATACTAGATAAAGTATATAAGGTGTATTTGGGTGGATCTTGAGAAGTAAAGAGTATTGTGTTGGTCATAAGTAGTGATTGTGTCAAGAACAAGTAATAGAAATGGAATGTGGAGCCTATTGCACTTGGTCTGCCTTCTGCAGTGTATTCGGCCATGTAAATGTTTGAAACTTGTGAGTCACTGACCATGAATGGGTAGATCTTGATTTGTAGTTTCTGTAAATGTGTGGATTGTCACGAGGGGATTTACGGTGTAGGAGTTATGACCGTTTTAGTGTAGAGCGTTCATACGGAAAGCCAACTGCACATAGGTCACTTGAGTGATGATTTTGAAAGGCTAAAAAATGATTTCGAAATATTGGAAAAATCATGATAATTAAATAATGCAGTAAGGAAGACTTTCCAAAAAGAATTTTAAGAAAATATAAATTTTTCGATTTTATAAAAATGTTTTAGTGAAGCGAAACGATAATCGCGTACTAACTAAGATCGTTGGTTATTGATTTTAGATCGCCAACAAAAGCCCCGAGACCATACCACTCCTAACACTCGAGGAAAGTTTACGAAACCCTATCACAAATTATCCATGCTATACATACTGTTGTGATATTGATGCCATGATTTATAGTTCGAAAATATATGCTTGTCTGTGATATCAATACATTCAAATTATGCGATTGTTTACGAAAACAAACTTCGTTTTATACGAGTATGAGAAATTGAAACGAAATTTTAATATAATACAAGATAGTGGGAGTCGGAGATATTTTAAATTGATTTAATTCCAGAACGAGCCGGACGCGAGAGATTTCTATTTCAATAAACAAAGTACTTTCGCGTAACATACCTATTAAGCGAACGATTGAGATTGGATTTATAACTATAAGAGAGAATCGAATATTCACTCAAAGGACATCCTATTGTTTATTTATTTATAAGTAATACCTAAAGAGTTACGAAAATATCCGGAAAATACTTAAAGAGAAATTGAAAAGTTTTTAAATCAATTCACTCTATCTAAAACGTATGTAACCATTCGAAGGATAATTATAAGATGTCAATCATGTCTTAAGTATTTAATTAAGATTTTTATCAATTCATTGAACCTTATTGAGAAGCATTTAGTACTTAAGGTTTTATCAATTCATTGAACCCTTCTTAAAAATATTATGAGACCGTAAATATTTAATACTCCGTACTTCCAAAAATCATTTAAAAATAGACATAGTTCACAAGAATACTTTCTAAATTAGTCAAAATTCTCGGAAGAGATCAATCATCTAAAACCTATCAAAACCTTAGGGAACTTAGTCTAGAAGCATAAGGGTTTTGCTTTCTCGCTGAATGAAAAACAAGTGAATAATATATGTAAAACTCTACTACAGTTAAGGGTTTGAAAATGATTTTTAAACTCAAAACTCCGACAACTCCCAAGGATCAATGGAAATAAAAGTGATGAATAAGTTATCTTATTTAAAGGTCAACTCAGAACGATCTATTCCTTTGATAAAGGATTTTATGTAAATGATATAATTGTTTTGGGACTGGAATGTGGCATGCCCGGCACGGAGAGGTATCAGGTAGTGACCAATCGCGGAATGGCGCAGTATACAGTTATATGGTCTCTGTGACCAGTGACTTTCAGACTTGCACGGAAATGGGAAACCATCGTGTAATGTCTTGATAAGCCCAAAGGCGGCTAGGTTTGTATTCCTTCTACTAGTAGAGCAAATTTTGTATTCAGCTGATCACCGGTATGTGGTTTATTCCAGAATAGTCCCTTTCCTCCACTTTGGATAAATTGTTGTGAAACCTACAGCAGAAGGCCGATAAGGCTGAGTTTTAAATAAGGATGTTGATGTATATATATATCTCATCCATTTGAGAATCTTGGTTCAAGCATCATATTGAGATTTTGAGATGAAATGAGTACGAGAATAAACTGATTAAACTGATACATTTAAAGTTGAGTTTATCATAAAATTGACAAGCATATAAACTTTTAGAAACCTTGTATATACAATGCTAAATGGTTGTTTTTCCCTATTTGATCATACTTAAATAATGGATATATATATATATATATCTTGTTGAGCGTTAGTGCTCACTCTTGCTTTTATAAACATCATATCACAACAGATTACCAGCATGGCCCGAACCAGGACGACTGACCGCAAGCGGGTAGGGGACGCACGTGAGTACCGTAGACTGTTCATCTGCCAGCCACCTCAGGTAGACGAGTAAAGATAGTTTCCTTTTGAGTACTTGAACCAAGACTATTTGTGACCCGAGCCAGACTCATGTAGAGTTATTCTCGGTGTTCACCCTTTTGAGATAATTTCCTTTGGTCTGTAATAACTTAAATACTTTAACGTTAATTTAGTAATGTTTCTGAGCATATAACCTGTGTGTGTGTGAGTATGGTTAAAAGGTCGAGTAATGATGTGAAAAGAGGATTAATTATTTATTAGACGATATTAAGTGATCATAACAACCCAAATTCCCGACCTTGAATTTGGGGGTGTTACACCTTGATAGAATTAATGATGGACCATATAAGCCTACCAAGCTCTCTGTTGCAGTTGCTGATCAACCAGCAGAGATGATACCAAAGGAGAAAGGTGATTACACACCTAAAGACATGTCATCTATTGCCAAGGATGCAAGGGTAAGGCATATGCTTCATAGTGCAATTGACAATGTCATGTCAAACAGGGTAATTGGACGCAAGACTGCAAAGAAAATATGGGATGCTTTGGAGACAAGATGTCAGGAAACTGAAGCCATCAAAAAGAACAGGAAGACTATACTCACACAAGAGTATGAGCATTTTGATTCAGAAGCTGATGAATCATTAACTGATTTATATGACAGGTTTGCCAAACTCTTGAATGATCTGTCACTGGTGGACAAGGAATATGATCTTGAAGATTCAAATCTAAAATTCCTTTTAGCTCTTCCTGAAAATTGGGATTTGAACTCTACTACCATAAGAGACAACTATGACCTTGTTGAAACTACTCTTGATGAAATTTATGGTATGCTCAAGACTCATGAACTTGAGATGGATCAAAGGAGCAAAAGGCAAGGAAGAAAGTCAAAGATAGTTGCTCTTAAAGCTGAGGAGGAATCTCCTAAAGTGATTGTCTCAAAGAGGGGCAAAGGAAAGGGTCTCATCATACAGTCTGATTCAGAGTCATCATATTCTGATGATGATGATTCAGAATCTGAAAATTTATCTGAAGTGGATGTTGATGCAGAGATGATGCAACTGTGTGCTCTTATGGTTAAGGGTATCACAAAGATAGCCTACACAAAATTCAGAAAGGGCAAGAAGTTTTCCAGGAATGGTGGAAGTTCTGAAAAGAAAGTGTTCAGAAAGTCTGAAAGTAAAGGAGAAAAGTCTGACAAAGGAGACAACTTAAATGTCAAATGCTATAATTATGGTGAAAGAGGCCACATCTCTCCTGACTGCAAGAAAGGAAAAGGTGATAAAGGCCAGGCACTTATTATAAAAAAAAGAAAAACTGGGCAGACACTTCATATTCTGAAGAAGAGGTGAATTATGATTTGATGGCAAATGCTGATAGCAGTTCTGAAACTGCTGAATTGAAGGTACCTCATTCAACTCTTGCTTTTCATACTGATGATATTTCTGAGCTAAGATTATATTTAAAAACCATGTTCATTAGTTTTAGAGATCAGACTTTAGAAAATGAAAGATTAAAATCTGAAAGTCTTGCTCTTAAAAACAGAAATGACAACTTAGAAAAAGAGTTAGTTATATTCCATCAAACTCAGAAAGAAAGAGATGAGGCTTTTTATGTTAAAGATGAACTGCTAAAATTGAATAAATCTCTTAAATCTGAACTGGAAAAGGAAAAGGAGATAATCAAAACTTGGACTAACTCTGGAAGAACAACTCAGAAAATCTTAGAAAATGGAAATTGGAAAGAAGGATTAGGTTATCTAGGTGATAAAGAAGAAAAGGAAACTGTGTCATCTAAGCTGAACTTTACCAAGAAAGCTGAAAAGCCTAAAGTTAATCCTGTCAAGTTTGTATCAAATTCTGACAAGTCAAAATCTGAAAAGGAAGTTAAGGACAAATTAACATCTGATAAACTAAGACAAGATAAACCAACTGTGGTAAATGTTGGCTTAATGACAAAGAAGCAGCTTAAGCATAAGCTGAAAGAGATTAGAAATGTGAACAAAGTCAAGGAAGCTAGGAAAAATAGGAATGGAAAGGAAGGTGTAAATAAAAGTAATAATTATATGCATGTTCCTAATGCTCCTAGAAAGAAATTCTATAATTATGGAAACTCTAACCATCTTGCTTCTTTTTGCAGAAAAAATAAAGATATAAACTCTTTACCTCCTAGATCAGGAGTTAAGAGTCAGTCTGTTAGGTTTAAACCACTAAATCCTTATTTTCATTGTGGTAGTTTATGGCATTCTATTTATACTTGTAAGGAATATCATAGTTTGTACTATGATTATTATCAAATAAAACCTTCTTTAAAGAAAGTTAGTGTAATTCCTTCTAGTGTAAATTCTGATGCAAAGTCTGATATAAAGTCTGATAAAAAGCATGTTAGCATAAACTATGAAACTAAATCCGCTGCAAATGCTAACAAACTTAAAAAGGTGAAAGGATCTAAGCAAGTATGGGTCCTTAAAACTAACCAATAGTGGTCTTTGTGATTGCAGGACAACAGGAAAAATATCCTGGTTCTGGATAGTGGATGTTCAGGACATATGACTGGAAATAAAGCCCTGCTATCAGACTTTGTGGAGAAAGCTAGCCCAGGAGTTTCTTATGAAGATGGCAATATGGGAAAGACTATGGGATATGGAAATATCAATCTTGGAAATGTCATAATTGAATCAGTAGCTCTTGTTTCAGGACTTAAACACAATATGCTAAGTGTGAGTCAAATCTGTGACAGAGGTTATAATGTGGATTTCTTTGAAGAACACTGTGAAGTTGTAAGTAATTCTATAGGCAAAGTGGTTCTGAAAGGTTACAGACATGGTAACATATATGAAGCGAGACTTTCAACAAATTCTGATGGTTCTGCAATCTGTTTGTTAAGCAGAGCATCAATTGAAAAAAGCTGGAATTGGCACAAGAGACTCTCTCATTTAAATTTCAAAAACATAAATGAGCTAGTAAAGAAAGATCTTGTGAGAGGACTTCCAAAATCAGTATTTGCTCCTGATGGTCTTTGTGACTCATGTCAAAAGGCAAAACAAAGAAAATCCTCATTCAAGAGCAAAACTGAATCCTCTATTCTTGAGCCTTATCACTTACTGCATGTTGATTTATTTGGTCCATTCAATGTCATGTCCATTGCAAAGAAGAAATATGCTATGGTTGTAGTGGATGAGTTCAAAAGATACACTTGGGTGTATTTCTTGCACAAGAAGAATGAAACTGCATCTACTCTAACTGATCATGTCAGACAGCTGGATAAGTTAGTCAAAGATTCTGTTAAAATAAAAAGAAGTGATAATGGCACTGAGTTCAAGAATTCAATCATGGAAGAGTTCTGCAAAGATCATGGAATAAAGCAGGAATTTTCTGCACCTGGAACTCCACAGCAGAATGGAGTTGTAGAAAGAAAGAACAGGACTCTTATTGAAGCTGCACGAACTATGCTTGATGAAGCAAAGCTACCAACCTACTTTTGGGCTGAAGTTGTGTAGACTGCTTATTTTACACAGAATGCTACATTCATAAACAAGCATGGAAAAACACCATATGAGATGGTGAAGAAAAAGAATCCAAATCTGAAATACTTTCATGTATTTGGATGCAAGTCTTTTGTTCTTAAGACTCATCCTAAACAGCTATCAAAATTTGATCTAAAAGCTGATGAAGGAATTTTTGTTGGATATCCACTTTCCACAAAAGCCTTCAGAGTCTACAATTTAAGAACAAGGGTTGTCATGGAATCTATCAATGTATCTTTTGATGATAAAAAAGATTACTGGACTTGAAGATTTTACTGATCATGATTAGCTGAGATTTGAAAATGAAAATATAGATTTCGATTCTGTAAATTCTGATGACCTAAATCCTGATACTGTAAGTTCTGACGAGTTAGATTCTGATGTCATTGAAACTGTGGTAACTACTCCAAAGGAAAATGCACATATTCAGGGGGAGCAAGTTGATGATCATACCACATCTCAAGACTCTCAAGAAGCATCAGAACCTGTCAGTGGCTCTTCAAGTTCTGATTCATCAAGTTCTGATGAGCCAAATTCTGATAATTATGTAAACTCTAATTCTTCAATTCCTGAAGGATCCAACTCAAATTCTGGAATTTTAGAGAGCATAACTTTAGGGGGAGCATCAGAAAATGCTGATGGAGACAGCATGGGTCGTGGGGGAGGATCCAGTTCTAGAGATCAACTTCCATCTGCAAGGAAGTGGACTAAATCATATACACCTGACTTAATAATTGGAGATCCTGAAGCAGGTGTTAGAACTAGAACATCAACAATAAATGAATGTCTTTATCATTCTTTTCTATCTCAGACTGAACCAAAGAAAGTGGAAGAAGCTCTTCAAGATGTTGATTGGGTGCAAGCAATGCAGGAAGAGTTAAATGAATTTGAAAGAAATAAAGTCTAGACCCTAGTGCCAAGGCCAAAGGACAGATCCATTATTGGTACAAATTGGGTGTTAAAAAATAAAACTGACAGTGATGGCATAATTACAAGAAACAAAGCAAGGCTGGTTGCTAAAGGTTACTCTCAACAGGGGGTATTGACTATGATGAAACATTTGTTCCAGTTGCTAGATTGGAAGCCATAAGAATCTTTTTGGCTTATGCTGCTCACAAGAAGTTTAAAGTCTTTCAAATGGATGTGAAAAGTGCTTTTCTCAATAGAGAATTGGAAGAAGAGGTATATGTTGAACAACCTCCAGGCTTTGTTGATCCAAAATTTATAAATCATGTCTACAGGCTTGACAAAACACTTTATGGCCTTAAGCAAGCTCCTAGAGCATGGTATGAGACTCTAGCTCAATTCCTTCTGGAAAGTGGATTTACCAGAGGCACAATTGATAAAACATTATTCTACCTCAACCATGGAAAGGACTTTCTTTTGGTACAGATATATGTTGATGATATCATCTTTGGCTCTACAAATACAAAACTTTTTGAAAGATTTTCCAAGTTAATGCAGTCAAGATATCAAATGAGTATGATGGGAGAGTTGAGTTATTTTCTGGGACTTCAAGTCAAGCAAACTGAAGAAGGTACTTTCATAAATCAATCCAAGTATACCAGAAATTTACTCAAGAAATTTGGAATGCAAGATAATTCTACTGTATCAACTCCCATGGCCACTTCAATCAAGTTAGATAAAGATACTGGAGCATCAGTAGATATTACTAACTACAGAGAGATGATTGGCTCTTTACTCTATTTAACTGCAAGTAGACCTGATATCATGTATGCTACCTGTGTTTGTGCAAGATTTCAGGCTGATCCAAGAGAACCTCATCTAATAGCTGTGAAAAGAATTTTCAAGTACCTCAAGGGTACAGCTGATCTAGGATTGTGGTATCATAGGGAATCAGATTTTAAGCTAATAGGTTACTCAGATGCAGATTTTGCAGGATGCAAAATAGACAGGAAAAGCACTAGTGGAAGCTGCCAATTTCTTGGAGGCAGATTGGTTCTTGGTTTAGCAAGAAAAAGAATTCAATTTCCACATCAATTATAGAAGCAGAATATATTGTTGCAGGAAGTTATTGTTCATAGATTCTTTGGATGAAGAATCAGTTACTGGACTATGGGTTAGAATTTTCTAAAATACCCATTTACTGTGATAATCAAAGTGTTGTTGCTATGACAGGTAATCCAGTTCAACACTCAATGACAAAGCACATCAGCATTAGGTACCATTTCATAATGGAACATGTGATGGAAGGTACAGTGAAATTGCATTTTGTTCCAACAGATCAACAACTAGCAGATATCTTCACAAAACCACTACATGAAGCTACTTTTACAAGACTGGTAAATGAACTTGGAATGGTTTCAGGTTCTTTCTCAAAATCTGTTTAGTTTTTGTTCTCATGCATCAGAATTTATGATCAGTGTTTACAGATTGTCTTATCTTCATGTAATTTGTGCTTAAATTGTAACATATTAAATACTGATTGTTATCTGATGTGATTCTATAAACTCTGAAAGTGTCTTGAATGTTCTGTGACTATTCACTCCAATGAGGATTATTTGTTAAATGCTGACTTAATAGTCTTTAACAGACTGTGTATCCCATGTTTGAATTAGTTATTTATGTGGAAATCCATAACACAAGCAAGTTCTGATTTTGATATGAGTCAAATTTACTTTGTGTATCTTATTACTAAGTCACAAACTAGATTATTGCTTCTTACCTGTCAAATTCTGATGTCAGTAAATCTGAAGGATGAACTACATGCTTGATAAGCCTTATTTATCTAAAGAAAATAAAAGAAAAGAAAAATTGAAATCAGGTACTCCTTTAAGATCTAGAGTAAATATGTGAAAGGGAAGATCCAAGTGCATTGCTGATATTAAGTAATATGCATTAGAAAAGCAAATTAATTTTTCTTGGTGACTTTTCACATTCTCTGATTACTGGAGAAATACTACGATAACAGTATAAATTATGATGGCAGTTGTAACTTATTTACACTGAGAAGCCATTGTCAAAAGAATTTCAAAAGATGCATAAAATAAGCACAAACAGTTGAGGTGGACTCTTGCATAACTTTATTCTATAGTAGACTACGCAATTAAAGACAGGTTTTAAGCATTTTTCTTAGTTATGCCTTATTTCTAAGATATACTGAAGTTTATCAGACTTTAATCTTTATCTGATCATTTGCACATGCACACACTATCACTCCATATGAATGATGAACATTACTGTGGTGATTAAGTTGTTTCTGACCAACAGTTAAGTATCATTTGTATAAATTCTGAGGACAAGTTCTAATGAAAGTTCTGATGATTAAACTCTGAAGAAACTAGTCAGTATTTGTGTGAAGAACCACAGAAACAGTCATTCACTTTTTTGAGTACAGAAGCCATGTTCTGATGACCATTAAATTATGATAATAGTCAAGTTCTGATGCAAATCCTGATGGAAACTCTGATGCTTACGTGGCATTATTTAATTATTTGACTTATTTACTGTAACGGTCATATTTTATCAGAAAATAATTAGGTGAGATAAAAACAGTGATAATCATTTGGTTGATGGGTTGTGTGTTTGTTTTGGTAACAGCATGTGAGCAATAATTACTGCACGTTTACCGTGCCCACTAATAATGTTTTGACTGTTTACATGCTGCCAGGTGTAAGATGTCAGTTCTGCTTCACAAATATAGACGTTGTCACGTGGAGAGTATAAATAGCAGAGTTAAAAGATTTTACAATCTTTTACCTACTTTTATTCATTTATACTCTCTCTTATTCTCTCTCACTCTCTATTATTCTCTGAAGCTATTTTCTCACATGCATTTTATCAAACACTTTATACACACACAACTTTTCACTTAATTCTTCACAGAATGGCACCTAAAGATCTTATTTATGATGGAGCCAAGTTTGTTCCCAACAACTACATGGCTATTCTCAACAAGGACAAGGCTCCTTCTGAACTTCACTTCATTCAAGATGTTCTTGCTCGAAGTGAAATTGGTTATGCTCTGACCCAACCACAGCTTCTCTCAGGCAAACAAATTCTGGAGTTCTGGAGGTCTGGGGTATATGATGATGGCGGTGAAAATGGGTCCCCAAGCATCATTTTCACAACTGGGGAAGATGAGCATCTAGTTACCTTGTCTACTGTACGACAAGCATTGCATCTGCCAGAAAACTGTTCTTACAGTTCACAAGTTGGGGAGTCAGCTCTTGAAGACATGATGGCAAATCTGGGCTATGAGAAATCTTTGTCCAAGCTGGGACAATTTAAGAGGCCCTGCATAAGGAGGGAGTGGAGCTTCTTTTTCGGCTGCATTACCAAAGCCTTTGCCAACAAATGCTCCAACTTTGATGCTATCCCAATAATGAGTCAGCAAATTGGGTATGCCCTTCTTAATTAAACTCATTTTGATTATGCTACTGCAATTTTGGGTTTTATAGGTGATACGATGAAAGAAGATAGCAACACAGTTTATGTTTCTAGATTCTGTCAGCTTATATATAATTTATGTCGTTCCGATGCACCTCAAAACTTTAGTGAGACAATTGAACCCTTTAAACTTCACAAAAGGGCTTTCACAGACTTATTATCTGCAGATAATAAGAAGAATGTACTAAGACCCCTCCAAATTTGTAACACCCCCAAATCCGGGGTCGGGGATCCGGGTTGTCACGAGTTCCATTTCCCTTAATAACACCCAATCTTAATAATTAATCAACTACTCTGTACTGTGACCCCACAATAAACACACACACCACACGTTATAGTCTCAGAGATGAACATCCAAAAATAATCACAAGTCATTTTATTCCACAATTATCTGCCAATACACCTTAAAAGGTTTTCTGAATAAATTTACATTTTCTTTGCCATTATTACAATTCATAAATATACATAATCTGATACATCAAAAGTTGAAAGCCTAGCCTATTGGTAGTTCCTACCTCAGCTACAGCGACATCAACGCCTATAGGAAACTGCGGAACGTTTCCTATCCACTCGCGAATTGGGAGCTTGGTCCTGTTCATCTTGTCTATCTGATGTTGTGTGATGAAAGAAGAAAGCAAGGGTGAGCAACAAGCCCACCAAAATAATATGTATAATGATTAACAATATATGAGCCTTCTCATAGTACTCAAGAAAGTCTTGGTCAAAAGAAATGAACCAGGTTGATATCTTAATGCGATGAAGTCGCAAAATATTCAGTATATATATATACATATATACTTTTCAAAATATGGGAAGTCCTCTTCCCTGCATAATACACACAGAGTTCCAGTGTATAACTGTATAAAAATATCATTGCAAGGTGATCTCATATATCTAACCTTGTCTCAATGTTTTTCTGAAAATCTTTGTCATGCATAAGATAATCATTTACTAGATATAAGTTTAAAAGATGAAGTTACAAGATACTCCAATATACTTATATCTTTTCCAAATACTACTTGAACTACCACCGTTCAAGTTATAATTAGTTTCAAAAGTTCATCACACTGATGAGACTACAAGATAAGACTTGAATAGATTCAATCTTTGAAATATTTTGAAGGAAATGAAGTTATGATATACTTCATTAAGTCCCGATATATATATACACCTATATATATACACCTATATATATACATATGTTTCCTGAAAACCTCTGTCATGTAAGGAAAGAATTTTGGCATAAACCTGATATCTTGCTGATCAGGCAAAGATACCAATAAGTAACCTTTTCTACTAGTAGATGGATGAATACCCCACCGGTCATCACCCTGGACACATAAGGACCTTGTGCTGGACCGCCACCCGGCCTCTTACGCGTTGATGGACTGCCACCCAGCCACTTACACTTTGATAGACCGTACCCCGGCCTGTCGCTTATGCCGACTCAATTAGATGGGCTTACTTCCCGAACGTTGGGTAAGTAATCAATTCATTTGTTTTCTCAAAACAGCAACCACGTTGCGAATATAAAATGCACCACAGAGCTGGATCCCCCAGGTTTTGAGCGAGTATTTAAATCCCCTTTGAAAGGAAGATCTTAAATATAAAAAAATGAGTTTTGGGGTCCACTCTAACTTTAAAAATCATTTTGAAGACTCGAAAACATTTTTAAGAATGTTTGGAGTACTGCTGATTTATTAAAATAAATCAGTCCCAATATATTAGAAAATATCTGAATATTATTATTTAAATAATATTCTCAGAAAGATAATCCTTACAAAAATAATCGAAGTAGAAGTTTTAAAACTTATACTTGAAATGGATATTAAATAACCAAATATATACTTATATGAAAGTACTATCTTTATTTGAATAATCGAAAATAAGTTTGATTCTTGACACCTTATTCTTTAATAAAATAAAGAATATATTTCAGTAATAAGCGGAGTCATAATACCTCGAATGAATATTATAAATAATATTCATTAAATAAAATAAAGGAGTCATACATCCTCAAATGAATATTCAAATAATATTCAATTAATAAAATAAAAGGAGTCATAAGTCCTCGGATGAATATTCGAAATAATATTCAATAATAAAATAAAGGAGTCATAAGTCCTCGGATGAATATTCAAAATAATATTCAATAATAAAATAAAGGAGTCATAAGTCCTCGGATGAATATTCGAAATAATATTCAATAATAAAATAAAGGAGTCATAAGTCCTCGGATGAATATTCAAAATAATATTCAATAATAAAATAAAGTTATCGAATAAACCTTATTCGATTAATAGTTTTGAAAACTATAACCATATATATATATAAATATATATATATATAAAATCTACTCGAGATCCTCGACTCCCGGTTTTAGAAAATGTTTTCACCTTTGGGTCCCTATACTAAGGGTATATGCAATTTACCGCTATTCTCTAGCATAGGTATTATCAACTGAACCAACAGATATATATGGCAAGAATACGAAACAGGCATGCATATGTACCATATCACATGCTACAATATATCGCAAGAATTTGCTAATATAACCGTCATGCATCTATTACAAGATAATGCATATACAAGTGTATACATCACAACAACAGTATAACGGATAGAAAACTTTCCTGAGCGACTGGGGGTTACGAATGGCTCGGGACGAGTCTGGTAACCTATAAACAACAAGTAAGTTGGAATTAAACCAAAGTCACTTGTAAATCTATACATTAACCAACTTAGACTCTAACGCTCGCTTTGCGCTTACTGATTCTCTTAAGTCACTCGAGTACCCTCGGCTCCACCATTTTTAATAAATTACCCATTACGAGTTTTAAGGCAATTCTTTCGCGAGTACCTTACCAACTGCCTATTACACCTTAAATAAATGTTTCATACTTCAATTAGTCCTTTAAGGTCTTTAACCTATGTTTCAAAGTAAGGCGAGGGGTAAGGGTTCGTTCGCGAAATGTCGTTACTTAAAACGGCCGTTTCTCCTAAACCGTTCATTGGAATCAAACGATCCACATATCAAAACGAAGCTCGTAACATGAACTATCTAAACATGGCAATGGTCAAAACCTAGAAGTGAGTTCAAGGGTTCTGATGTTAAGAACAAAAACAGTCTACGGTAAATCGGGCATTACGACGGCTATGTTTACGCGATTTCCCAAATTTAAACCATTCCAAAACAACCACCAATCAATCCCAATTCACAACCCAATCAAAACTCCATCCATCCTACATCATAACAGCCCCCAAAAACTCCACATTAACAATTTATACTTATTCCCCACATGAACTAAAAGCTTTACTTAGGTTCCTTAACTAATTATCAAGATTTACAACCCCAAAAATACCACAAAACCAACTAATCTCTACAAACTCAACCAAACTTTAAACAATCAAGCATCATGCTTCACATATGCTATATCAATCATATTCATTCCTAATTACTCAAAACTAAAGCTAGGGTTTGGAGTTTATACCTTCCCTGGAGAGTGGAGAATCAAGAGAATGGCTTGGAATCACCCTTAAAGTCCTTATCCAAGCTTAAACTAAACAAAACTTCAAGAACAAAAATTTTAGTTCTTGAAAAACACTATTCACCATCTTCTTCCATGATTTATTGGAAGAGATTGTGAAGGAAATAGAAGCTTAAACTCATGGGATAGCTATATCTATGTATAAGGAACCTTAGATAATTACCTCATGATTTAACAAAGCTTGGATCTTGGTTTTGGATTTTTCTTTCCTTTGAAAATGGCAAAAGCCGAGAGCTAGGAAGAAGGAAATGAAAAGTTTGTGTTTTTTGGTGAAAATGAAATGTTTGGCTTGGTTGGTTGATTATTGATTTGTTTTGTTTTTGGTTAATTACCTAATTAACCTTGATTTTGTGTGGTTATAATTCAACCACACTTCCTTCCCTCCTATGTCATGCTTATGCCATCTTGTGGTGTCATCCTTCCCTCCTTGTCCTCTTCCCATTGGTTGGATGACATCATCCCCTCTAATCTCTTTGATTAGCTTCTAATGGTTTGCCTAATGACCGCTGATCTGTTATACGGTTCGCTTAACTTTCATTTTCGTTTATCGTTTGAGGGATCATACCCGGGATCTTATTACTTAGGTTCCCTTAAACTTTCTCAATATATTGTATTCCTTTTATGATCCTCTCTTATAATCCTTTAATTTAAATCCTTTTTATCATGTTACCTTATACTCAATTCTTTCTGTATCTAGTGGATTTCCGGGAAAAATCAAAGTGTTCGGAATTGGATTCTGACGATCTTTACATACACATATATACACCACATAGAGTATTAATAATATCCCAGAGGATCAATAACAGAACCCCTACATAGTGTGGCTTGAAAAGTTTTCTCATTCAGCATAATCTGCAAAATCACTATTTATAAGGGTTTCAAAAATTTCCAAAAATTGGGGTTATTACAGTCTCCCCTCCTTAAAAGGATTCCGTCCCGGAATCAGATAGAAAATGAATAGGGATACTTTCTTAACATTTCACTTTCTAACTCTCGAGTAAATTTTCCCACATTGTGGTTCTTCCATCAAACTCTGACTAGTTTGATAACCCTTCTCCTAAGCACTTGTTCCTTTTCGATCTATAACCCTTTCTGGTTGCTCCCTATAGGTTATGTCTGGTCGCATGCCTATGCGCTCATATGCCCCTGTTTATCTGGCATCCGAATTACACTTCCTTAACATTGATACGTGAAACACGTTATGACTTGCTACAGGTTCGGGGGTAGGGCTAGCTCGTATGCTAACTTCCCAATATGTTTTAGTATATCCAAGGGTCCAACAATTCATGGACTTAAACTTCCCTTTCTTTCTGAACCTCATCCTTCCTTTCCAAGGGAATACCTATAACAACACTAGGTCCCCTACTTCCCATTCCTTGTCCTTTCGTGTCAAATCAACATACTTCTCATGTCCATCTTGGGCTACTACCAGCCGTCCTCTGATTAAATCTATTAAATCCTTGGTCCTTTGGACCACTGCTGGTCCGAGCATCTTGCGCTCTACAACTTCATCCTAACATAAGGGAGATCGACATTATCTTCCCTCAAGGATCTCATAAGGCGATATCTCAATACTGACATATGATCTATTGTCGTGAGAAAACTCAATCCGCGTTATGTGATCATTCCAAATTCTTTCAAGTCTATTACACAGACTCTCACCATAGCTTCTAGCATTATAGCTTTTGCTTCTCAATACCCATTCTTTTCCAGTTCGTAATCGCTACAACCTTCCGTTCCTAATATTATACTGGTTATACTTCTGCTCGTTAGCGTTCTATAACCTTTTAATAACCACGTCAACCTTAGTATCACGAATGTGTTTCCAATCCGAATACCACCATAACTTTACTACTCCTTTTTTAGCTGTTTCTATTTTCCAAAATTTGATCAATCATATAGAAGTAAAAGAATTCATTGAGAGATCACTATGATCATGAACACTTGTTATATCGCATAGTTAGTACAGAAGGTGGCCAGCCTTTAGTACTTGACAAGCAATTTAACAATAGCTGGTATCCTACTCGGCTTCTATCACACAGATAGATAGTCATTCGGCAATACCTCCCCTTCTGGAAGGGTTGTTCTTCTCAGTTTATATAAAATGAAAAGAAGAGAAAAGAACAAATTGAAGAGAATTGTATATATGAAAAAAAATATACTGCCACAAAATATCTGGCTTGGAACCTACCTCTGAACTATAGAGGTTTGTCATAGGAGAACAAAACATATGTATTTATATCAACATCAAGTATTATCGCATCGCATTTTGCATGCTTAAATATTTTTTGCTATTCCGTCCATTATTCTATGGACATATGCTCTTCCTCGAGCTCATACACAACCACCTTTGAAACTCCCTCGATATCGAAAATCGAATCTGGGATCTCATTCTAGACATCATCGTTACTAGAATTCTATGCTTGCACCGCAACCTTCCTCATATAGTAATACGACTCTCTTTTCATAAGAGGGAATAAATATTCAATAGGTAGATATTTTACTTAATTAGTCTATCAATGATAACTTATACACTACCACGACCCGATTAGTGGTACTCAATCTCAACATCCATTCCAATACAACTCTCACGGTTGTAATCAGCTCGTTACTCGCAGAATCATTGCTGCCTTACTATGGTCCACCACTGACCTACTGTCATCATTCACTTTCCATGAAATCTTAATATCTAACCATACGGAGTCCATACCTGTCGTATCAAATTTTTCTAAGGAGTTAACATAATCACCATTCATGATTCATGAAGAACACTCCTGATCCTGACATACATACATGACATGAAGCAGATAAAATTACAGAAGAGTTTCAGTCAAAGCAACGATGGCAGGTGAATACCATTCTTAATCATATGCCTTAAATAGAAGACTTAACTCAAGGTTCGTTTAGTCCTTTTTGAAATATGGTCCTGGATTATTCTCAAGATAGGACCTTCTAAGATAGATAGCCCGCTCATGGCGATTACACGAATTAAACCTTTACCAACTACTATTACGGTTGGGTATTGCACAGTCATCAGAAGGAATGTCAATCTTCCAAACCATAATACAACCTTCACAGCTTTAACCATCATCACTGTATTCTTTTGGCACAAGCGCCTATAATTATCCTCTTACCTTTAAAGTGTCGGCCACCTCTTTGGCCTTTCCTGATAGTAAAATTTCCTTACAGTCAATGTCATTTTAACCACCTCCAAATAATTTTCTACCTAATTTCAATCACAGCTTATGTGAAGATGTTTTCCTTAAAATCTGATAAGAAAAAGAAAAAAAATATCACCATTTTTCCATAAGTTATTGCCTCAGTCTTTAGAGGTTAATCACTGTCACGACTGTCTCTCAATCATACTTTGAACATCTTTTATCTTAAGTCCTAATTGCCCTGAACAATTTCGACCATTACTGGTTCGATCCATACTTTCTCGTGGTGTAACACGTGCCCCACTTGGCATCATTATAATTACATCACATTTCCTTTATCAACATTTCTATTCTTGAGAATTTTGAATATTACCTTTCTCCTTGTAAAACCTCTAAGGTTATCCTTCAATCGTTCCTCCTGTATTCCCTATATACAGGGCATACCCAAAATACCATTTACTAATACTAGAACCATTGTCTATATACTTCTGAAAAAAATTCTCCACTGATTCTTAAAGGTTGTTATTACCTTAATCCTTTCCAATTCATACTGTCAAAACTCATACTATCCCTATTAAGGGTGAAATGCCAGCCTTTATGCATTCCCCTAGGATTCATTTTAAGTTACCGATATCCTATCCTTAATTCCACCTTTAAAAGGTACCTGCATCCTTCCATGGATAAATCAAGTCATATTTCCCTGATAAGGGTGTCTTATTCAATCATTCCCACCTCGATAGTATATGTCTAATTTCACAATAACATTTATATTCAAAATGGGGTCAATCAATATGGCCTCCAAAAGATAACAACGGTTATCCGTTTTTCTTGCCTAATTTGGTAACGATAACAAGGATGTTCTGGAAGATATTGGTCGTGTTCAATGTGAACCTCTTCTTAATTATTCCTTATTTACTTTTGTTGTTTATCCCAACAGTCATCTCAATGTTGGGATATTTCTCATACCTGGCGTCTCCCTTTCTGGGTATCGAGCCACCGGTCTTACATTTCACATTCTTGAAGGTCACTTCCTTCATCCAATTTTCCTAATTTCTTACTTTCTTGTCTCCTCAGTCTATCCGCGTCTCATTATTTATCCTTTGAACTATCTCAAGGTTTCCTCGAATCCTCCCAACTTACAGGGGATAAAATATGTATCTCTTATACCCTTAACCATCAATTTTAACTCATGGTGAATCACCCTCATCCCGACGAATGCATACTTTTCTATTTCTATTGCTACGAGTCTTTAGGGTTTCCTCATACCCAACTCCCTTATCATACCTCAAACTCTATTGCCTTTATATTCCTTTCCACTTCAGTTTCTTTTTATTTTCCTTTCTCTTATCATTATTTCATGAACCAACACAACATAAGCATTGATTTCAAACATCCCGCCATTCTGTATTCGTGCCCTTAGAACGAATCTTGACAACTTTTACAACTTAGATTCACAATTCATCATACTCGTCTGCCTTTGTTCTGGCTCTAAAGCTTTTACACTATCTCCATAACCTTGGGAAGTACTTTCCTGAAAACAATTGACTGAACTTTAATCAGTTTATTGTAACCTCTGGCTCCGTGCCTTCCTTGGACTTTCACCAGCGGGTGGCCTCTCTCTTTGGAGGGTAAGTGACAAAAATAGTCTTTTGAGATTCGTCAATCATTTAGAATCTCAAATGATTCCTATATTTCCTTTAGCCAGGCTCTTGCCTCGACTGGGTCAGCTGGTTCCTTAGAACTCGGAGAGCTTAGCGACTTAAAGGTCCTAAAAGAATTTCTCACCGCATTATTTCCTCAGGGTGGTGGTTGGGGATAATAGTCTAAGTTCTGTCTAGACAGGTCCATAAATTGCCGTATAAGAGTACCGTCTCGGGTCTCCTTTCCTTACTCGACTTTCTGTTTCCTTAGTATGAAATGTTTCATCCTTCTCCCATACTTGGGGTTATTTTATACATTTTAAATCCTCATTTTCCACTTCATTATGTTATGGGTTCATTCTATCTTGATGGCGACCTCCCTAACTATCACATTCAGGTTTTGCTCTAAATCTTATTCCTCAAACTAGCTTTCATCTAGGATTTCATCTTTAAGCTCTTGAACATTTGGAACCCAAATCCTGTAGGAATACCTCATTATTTCCTTATCATCTTTCTCGGTATTAATCTTTTATCTAATTGTTGGCTCTCTGCCTTCATTCATCACTTTTTCTTGGCACAATAATAAATTTTCCAATAATTCAGACCGCATAGCGATCTCAAATAGCTTTTCGGTACCGGCTCCGGTTACCTTCACTTCTATTTCCATTTTCTCAAAACCTCTTATAAACTCTCTCAAAGACATTATCATCTTGAGTCTCTCCTTTTTACTAAGGGCATCAGCCACCATATTGGCTTTCCCCGAATGATAAAGAATCTCCCAATCATAATTCTTGATTAGCTCTAACCTCCTCCTCTGGCGTATGTTGAGCTCTTTCTACGTGAAAATGTACTAGAGCACCTATGGTTTGTGTAAATCCCGCACTTCTCTCCATACAAGTAGTGCCTCCAATCTTTAGGGTAAAACTATTGCCACGAGCCTAAGCTCATGGGCGGGGATATCGAATTTTATATTCCCTTAATTGTCTTGACGCGTACGCGATTACCTTACCGTGCTGCATAAGCACGCACCCTAAGCCCTTGTGCGAAGCGTCACTATACTTCACAAAATCTCCTTTTCCATCCGGCAACGCCAACATAGGGGCCGTCACCAACCTTTGCTTCCGTTCTTGAAAGCTGTTCTCGCATTTCTCTGTCCATTCAAACTTCTCAGTCTTACGAGTAAGCCGCGTTAAAGGGGCTACTATCTTTACAAACTTGAACGAACCTCTGGTAGTCGCCCTAACCATGGTCATCAATTCCTCAGTGGTCCTTTATTCATTCTTGTCAGGATCCTCCTCAGCAACTGTCCCTTCTAGGACAACATCCTCAACCGCTACATCCTCAATATGAACATCATCCGATCCCGCATTAGGACGCTCTATCGGATCCATAATCTGATCTCCAATAAGTAATAAAACATCATCGCGTTGTTGCTCCTCAACCTCAGGGTTCGGAGTCCCGCTACCTTATACAATAACGAACTACGCTTCTATCACGATATTTATAAGGGTTCCCATAAGGGTTTTAACTGTCAGTACTACGTTAGGTAGCCCGACTATGAACTTGGCAAGAGTTCTTATTATCTTAGTGAACTTATTATCTTTATGTCACATCATCTCTGAGGTTTATAACGCTTAGCTCTGATACCACTTCTGTAACACCCCCAAATCCGAGGTCGGAGATCCGGGTTGTCACGAGTTCCATTTCCCTTAATAACACCCAATCTTAATAATTAATCAACTACTCTGTACTGTGACCCCACAATAAACACACACACCACACGTTATAGTCTCAGAGATGAACATCCAAAAATAATCACAAGTCATTTTATTCCACAATTATCTGCCAATACACCTTAAAAGGTTTTCTGAATAAATTTACATTTTCTTTGCCATTATTACAATTCATAAATATACATAATCTGATACATCAAAAGTTGAAAGCCTAGCCTATTGGTAGTTCCTACCTCAGCTACAGCGACATCAACGCCTATAGGAAACTGCGGAACGTTTCCTATCCGCTCGCGAATTGGGAGCTTGGTCCTGTTCATCTTGTCTATCTGATGTTGTGTGATGAAAGAAGAAAGCAAGGGTGAGCAACAAGCCCACCAAAATAATATGTATAATGATTAACAATATATGAGCCTTCTCATAGTACTCAAGAAAGTCTTGGTCAAAAGAAATGAACCAGGTTGATATCTTAATGCGATGAAGTCGCAAAATATTCAGTATATATATACATATATACTTTTCAAAATATGGGAAGTCCTCTTTCCTGCATAATACACACAGAGTTCCAGTGTATAACTGTATAAAAATATCATTGTAAGGTGATCTCATATATCTAACCTTGTCTCAACGTTTTTCTGAAAATCTTTGTCATGCATAAGATAATCATTTACTAGATATAAGTTTAAAAGATGAAGTTACAAGATACTCCAATATACTTATATCTTTTCCAAATACTACTTGAACTACCACCGTTCAAGTTATAATTAGTTTCAAAAGTTCATCACACTGATGAGACTACAAGATAAGACTTGAATAGATTCAATCTTTGAAATATTTTGAAGGAAATGAAGTTATGATATACTTCATTAAGTCCCGATATATATACACCTATATATATACATACGTTTCCTGAAAACCTCTGTCATGTAAAGTATGAACAGAATTGCAATATCTAATAAATTTGGAAAGGAAAGAATTTTGGCATAAACCTGATATCTTGCTGATCAGGCAAAGATACCAATAAGTAACCTTTTCTACTAGTAGATGGATGAATCCCCCACCGGTCATCACCCTGGCCACATAAGGACCTTGTGCTGGACCGCCACCCGGCCTCTTACGCGTTGATGGACTGCCAACCCAGCCACTTACACTTTGATAGACCGTACCCCGGCCTGTCGCTTATGCCGACTCAATTAGATGGGCTTACTTCCCGAACGTTGGGTAAGTAATCAATTCATTTGTTTTCTCAAAACAGCAACCACGTTGCGAATGTAAAATGCACCACAGAGCTGGATCCCCCAGGTTTTGAGCGAGTATTTAAATCCCCTTTGAAAGGAAGATCTTAAATATAAAAAAATGAGTTTTGGGGTCCACTCTAACTTTAAAAATCATTTTGAAGACTCGGAAACATTTTTAAGAATGTTTGGAGTACTGCTGATTTATTAAAATAAATCAGTCCCAATATATTAGAAAATATCTGAATATTATTATTTAAATAATATTCTCAGAAAGATAATCCTTATAAAAATAATCGAAGTAGAAGTTTTAAAACTTATACTTGAAATGGATATTAAATAACCAAAGATATATTTATATGAAAGTACTATCTTTATTTGAATAATCGAAAATAAGTTTGATTCTTGACACCTTATTCTTTAATAAAATAAAGAATATATTTCAGTAATAAGCGGAGTCATAATACCTCAAATGAATATTATAAATAATATTCATTAAATAAAATAAAGGAGTCATACATCCTCAAATGAATATTCAAATAATATTCAATTAATAAAATAAAAGGAGTCATAAGTCCTCGGATGAATATTCGAAATAATATTCAATAATAAAATAAAGGAGTCATAAGTCCTCGGATGAATATTCAAAATAATATTCAATAATAAAATAAAGGAGTCATAAGTCCTCAGATGAATATTCGAAATAATATTCAATAATAAAATAAAGGAGTCATAAGTCCTCGGATGAATATTCAAAATAATATTCAATAATAAAATAAAGTTATCGAATAAACCTTATTCGATTAATAGTTTTGAAAACTATAACCATATATATATATATAAATATATATATATATAAAATCTACTCGGGATCCTCGACTCCCGGTTTTAGAAAATGTTTTCACCTTTGGGTCCCTATACTAAGGGTATATGCAATTTACCGCTATTCTCTAGCATAGGTATTATCAACTGAACCAACAGATATATATGGCAAGAATACGAAACAGGCATGCATATGTACCATATCAAATGCTACAATATATCGCAAGAATTTGCTAATATAACCGTCATGCATCTATTACAATATAATGCATATACAAGTGTATACATCACAACAACAGTATAACGGATAGAAAACTTGGCTGAGCGACTGGGGGTTACGAATGGCTCGGGACGAGTCTGGTAACCTATAAACAACAAGTAAGTTGGAATTAAACCAATGTCACTTGTAAATCTATACATTAACCAACTTAGACTCTAACGCTCGCTTTGCGCTTACTGATTCTCTTAAGTCACACGAGTACCCTCGGCTCCACCATTTTTAATAAATTACCCATTACGAGTTTTAAGGCGATTCTTTCGCGAGTACCTTACCAACTGCCTATTACACCTTACATAAATGTTTCATACTTCAATTAGTCCTTTAAGGTCTTTAACCTATGTTTCAAAGTAAGGCGAGGGGTAAGGGTTCGTTCGCGAAACGTCGTTACTTAAAACGGCCGTTTCTCCTAAACCGTTCATCGGAATCAAACGATCCACATATCAAAACGAAGCTCGTAACATGAACTATCTAAACATGGCAATGGTCAAAACCTAGCAGTGAGTTCAAGGGTTCTGATGTTAAGAACAAAAACAGTCTACGGTAAATCGGGCATTACGACGGCTATGTTTACGCGATTTCCCAAATTTAAACCATTCCAAAACAACCACAAATCAATCCCAATTCACAACCCAATCAAAACTCCATCCATCCTACATCATAACAGCCCCCAAAAACTCCACATTAACAATTTATACTTATTCCCCACATGAACTAAAAGCTTTACTTAGGTTCCTTAACTAATTATCAAGATTTACAACCCCAAAAATACCACAAAACCAACTAATCTCTACAAACTCAACCAAACTTTAAACAATCAAGCATCATGCTTCACATATGCTATATCAATCATATTCATTCCTAATTACTCAAAACTAAAGCTAGGGTTTGGAGTTTATACCTTCCTTGGAGAGTGGAGAATCAAGAGAATGGCTTGGAATCACCCTTAAAGTCCTTATCCAAGCTTAAACTAAACAAAACTTCAAGAACAAAAATTTTAGTTCTTGAAAAACACTATTCACCATCTTCTTCCATGATTTATTGGAAGAGATTGTGAAGGAATTAGAAGCTTAAACTCATGGGATAGCTATATCTATGTATAAGGAACCTTAGATAATTACCTCATGATTTAACAAAGCTTGGATCTTGGTTTTGGATTTTTCTTTCCTTTGAAAATGGCAAAAGCCGAGAGCTAGGAAGAAGGAAATGAAAAGTTTGTGTTTTTTTGGTGAAAATGAAATGTTTGGCTTGGTTGGTTGATTATTGATTTGTTTTGTTTTTGGTTAATTACCTAATTAACCTTGATTTTGTGTGGTTATAATTCAACCACACTTCCTTCCCTTCTATGTCATGCTTATGCCATCTTGTGGTGTCATCCTTCCCTCATTGTCCTCTTCCCATTGGTTGGATGACATCATCCCCTCTAATCTCTTTGATTAGCTTCTAATGGTTTGCCTAATGACCGCTGATCTGTTATACGGTTCGCTTAACTTTCGTTTTCGTTTATCGTTTGAGGGATCATATCCGGGATCTTATTACTTAGATTCCCTTAACCTTTCTCAATATATTGTATTCCTTTTATGATCCTCTCTTATAATCCTTTAATTTAAATTATTTTTATCATGTTACCTTATACTCAATTCTTTCCGTATCTAGTGGATTTCCGGGAAAAATCAAAGTGTTCGGAATTGGATTCTAACGATCTTTACATACACTTATATACCACATAGAGTACTAATAATATCCGAGAAGATCAATAACAGAACCCCTACATAGTGTGGCTTGAAAAGTTTTCTCATTCAGCATAATCTGCAAAATCACTATTCATAAGTGTTTTAAAAATTTCCAAAAATTGGGGTTATTACAAAATTCCTCAATCTGTCAAACAATTCTTAGTAAATTCTGATCCTCACACATACAAATCTATATATCCTGATCTTGCACCTACACAGCCTACCAATTCTCAACCTCCACCAACCCAGCCTTCCAACTCTCAACCACAGCCTACCATCAGAACCTACTTTCAACCAGCACAATCCTCTCAACCACAATCATAAGCACCTACCATCAGAACCTCACCTCTCAAATCCAAACCAACCTCAGATACTTCTCAAAAGGTGCCAGCTGTAAAATCTGACACATCCTCTAGGCCTACAACCAAAAGAACTAAATATGTTCCTCAATCTCCACCAAGGAGAAAGAGAAGACTGATTCTGAGAGATGAATCAGATGAGGATGAACAAGTCCAGATTCCTGCATCAAAACATGTGACATTAGAAGCTGAAAAGGTAATTTTTCAGAAAGAAAATGAAGCTGAGGGTTCTGGAATTCTGAAAAGGAAAAGACCTTCAAGTTCTGATATAGATAAAGTCACTCCTCCATCTAGAAGATCAAGGAAGATGAGAGCAGGTAGGCATATGGCACAACATTAATCTGAGGATGCTAAAGAAGCTGAGGAAGGGGATCAGGAATCTCTGATCTCACAACCTACAGTAATTGAAGCCCTTCCAGCACCTGGAGAAATTCTGATTCAGGTCTGAAATTCCTGAAATTCACAGATCAGAACCTGTGATTTCTCCACCTCACTCTCCAATCCAAGCTACAGTTGAAGATTCAGGATTAAGTCCTGAAATTGATATTCACAGGTTACATATACCAACTGTCTTGTATCTGGAAGCACCACAAGCACATGAGTCAACTCCACCTGTTTCTCCATTAAATGCTGATATTCCTACTACTCCAATTCTGAATTTGGATCCTGAAACAGATGAAGTAGTTCCAGAATCTCCTTCAGCTATACACACTCTTGTGTTATCAGTAGATGAGGAGATGTTATCAAGTTCTGGAGACGGTGCTCCAGTTAATGCTCCAATTCTTGGAAAGGAGGCACTACTTAAATTTGTTGAAGAAGATGCTCTTGTTCCATGGGAAGAAACTCACAGAGGAGTTGAATGGACCAAGAAGTGGAATGAACCTGACTTCATTCCAAGCTCAAATGTTCTGAAAGATCATATTTCAAAAGTTGATGAGTTGCTGACAAATTCTGATTTTAAGACAACTTAAAGTCACTGCTCTTAGTACTAAATCTCTTCAAGGTCTACACTCCACAACTCAAGTAAAGGTTGATAAACTTCAAGAAACAGCTGATAAGCTAGACATGGAGATCAAATTAGACAAAAAGAGGTTTATCAGACCTATTCAAGAGAAAGTGGGAGCAATTGAAAAAGTTCAAGAAAAGCAGCAGTCCCAAATGGATGAGGTCTTGCAAAATCAAGCTGCTCAACAAATTTAATTAACTGAGATCCAATCTTTAGTGAAACTTCTTCTCTCACTACTCCTGACAGATGATTCCAAAAAGGGGGAGAAGGTAGTTAAGTCCAAATGCTCAACTAGCCAAACTCTGAAGAAAAAGGATGATTCTGAAGATGACTAGGGAAACCCTAGCAAGGGCAAAGGTCAAGGTCAAGTTCAAAGCAGCAAAGTTTCTTCACAGAAACTAATTTCTGATTCTAGCAAATCTTTAACACAGAAGAATACAAGTTCTGAAGCTGTGAATGCTCAAGTTCTGAAAGCAAGTTCTGATGATCAAAGTCTGATGACAAAGCCTGATATTCTGATTCAAGCTGAAAGTCAAGACTCTTGGGAGTTTTTACAAACTCTGAAGCTTAAGGGAAGGGAGACTACTGTCTACTATAAGGATCCCAAGATTCAGACTCTTGATGAAGAAATTGCTAAAAGTTTGTTTCTCAAGTATAATCCTGGAATGGATTTAGAGACTCTAAAGGAGGAAGAAGCTAGATTTGCAGCTGAGAAGACAAATCTTAAATCTAAAGCTTCTAATGCAAAGAAACCTCCAATGCCTAAGGGAAATGGCATTGTGATCAAGGAAAGGTCAACTTCTGAGGCTTCAAAGCCCAAGACAAGATCAAAAGTTGAAATTGATCCCAAGGCAAAAGGGAAAGAAAAGATTGATGAACCAACAAAGAAACAGGAGATGAAGATTACTCAAATCCTGATGAATCATGTGTGTAAAATGGTTCAGGTTTTTGATGATACAGCTGCAGAAGATGAAACTGTTGAAACTCTGAAAAGAAAGAAGATAACAGAAGTAGGGATGGCAAAATAATCCGATCCGACGGATATCCGATCCGAAACCCGAAATTTTGGATATACCGAACCTGATTTTTTGGATTTGGATTTGTATATGGATTTAATTTTTAAACCCAAAATTTTTTGGATTTGGATTTGGATATTAGGTATACCGATCCGAAACCCGATCCGAAATCTGAAACGCTATCTGAACCCAATCCGAACCCGAAATCCGAAAAAAACCCGAATTATTAAATATATACATATATATAATTTATATAATATTAGAATTTTATATATTACATATTATAATATTATATATATATATAATATTTATATATATTCTATAATTTACCTTATACATATTATTATATAATTCTTAGAACATATATTTTTATATTTATGTTAAAATTAACTAATTATAAAGTTTAATGAAATATATATTTAATCATTTAAATGGGTGATAAGGTTTATAAGGTTAACAAAATAAGTTTTAGTAATAAATCTAAAAAAATGGGTATCAATTGAGTTGATTTTTCAAATATTAGCTTACATATAATAACACAATTAATGATGTGGTGGAGTGGTTGAAGATGACACGTTAAAACTCTTTCTCTACAAGTCGCGTGTTCGATCCCAAGCACTTGTAATATCAATAATTATATAAATTTTCATATTTTGGGTTTAGGTTTCGGGTTCAGGTATGATTATCCAATTCAAAAAACTTCGGGTTTCGGGTATACCCGAATCTGATCCAAAATCCGATGGATCGGGTTTGGGTATTTATTTTTGGGTATTTTTCGGGTTTGGATATGGATTCTGTAATATCCGACCCGATCCGACCCGATAGCCATCCATAAACAAAAGAATCTAAGACAACCTCTGACATAGCTCAAGTTGTTCAGAGTGAAGACATTTCAGAACAACAAGGTGTAAATGAAATAGCAAATCCTGATCAAGTCATCAAGACATCAACCTCTGATAGAGCTCAAGTTGATTTGAACAAGATGACAATTTCTGATAAGAAGAAGCTGCTGTGGAACAAAGCTACTCCAGTGGAACCTAAGTCCAATCTAATGATTAATCAACTTGCAAAGTTTGGGTTAAGAGCCAAGCAACCTAGAGATAGAGCTGGATTAGGTTCTGATGAAGAAAAGATACAAACAGGAGTAGAAGTTACTCTCAGAGATCCTTTCATGTTGACAGACAAACCATATGAACAAATCAAACAAAAGTACCTTGATAAAGTGTTGTCTTCTCAAATTGTGATGGATGCTCATGATAAAGATGATATAAAAGAGAAATTGACCTTATTTCTCAATGATGGCAGAACTTACAGACTAGCTGATACTGATGTGCTAAAGAAATTTATCAAAGAGCTTCAACATATTCACTACCTTCTGGAAGTAAAATCTGATGTTACAAGAAGATGGTCAGAATATATTTTGAAGACTATAAGAGATCTTCTCAGAATCTCTGGTACAAAGGCTTCTCAGTATATTCCAAAAATAACTGAAGATGATGGAAGAGAAATTCCTATGAGGAAGAACTCTGCTAAGGTGGAAGTTATTCTGAAAGGAAAGTGTATGTGCTATAATGAAGACTCTTCACATCCTAGAGTTATCAGACTTGGAGATGGTCTTGAAAGAACATCTATTTTAGCACTCAGAACAACCATTTATCAAATTGGTGATAATAAAGATGAAGAACTGATGCAAGTCAAAGCACAGTTAGTTGAAGTTATGAGAAAAGCTGAAGACAAACTGGTAAAAGACTTTACAAGGAATCACTTTGGATTCAGATTGATCCAGTGATATTGGTAAAGCTACATGTACTGTAAGTTGTAGTTAGTTGCCTAAATAAACTCTCATTACATTTGTACTTAAATGTTTTTGACATCATCAAATCTATTAACTTGTATATTTTTCATAATTTATAAGTTGGGGGAGATTGTTAGATATATTTGTGATGTCATGTCTAATCTGTTGTGTTTAGTTTCAGAACTTAATATAAGGACTTATCAGGACTTACTGGAAATCAGGACTTACTGAAGTCAGAACTTATATCAGAACTTAAGGCATCAGAGGATATATCAGGACTTAAGTGTGGGTACACTTCATATAAGGAATGTAGCTGATTTATAGGAGAGGGTCATGACTAAAACAAAAGAAGATATGCATGAAGAGTTGGACAGCTAGAAGACTTGTAAGAAGATAATATCTGAATGATATATTTTAGGAGACATAATTATATTCCATATCAATTAGAAGATATCTTTTAACTGTGTACTATATAAACACAGCTTAGGGTTTAGACTATATGTGTTATCATTCACGAGAATATTATTCATTGTAACCTAGCAGCTCTTAGTGATATTGTTCATCACGGAGAGAGTAGTTTAACCTACTTTGTAACGGAGCTTATTATATTGAATAAACTTGATTACTGTTACATACTTGTGTTCTAAATCAATTTGATTGTATAAACACTATATTCAACCCCCTTCTATAGTGTTGTGTGACCTAACATGTTTCCTACAACCCTGTACTATTTTCTACATATCTTTCAAATGAATGGTTGATAGATAGTGGAGCTAATGTGCATATTTGTGCTGATATTAGTTTATTTGTATCTTATCAACAGAGTCATAACCTAACAGTGAAGATGGAGAATGCTAGTGCTGCTCAAGTACATGGAGTAGGAAATATGGACCTGAAGTTCCCTTCAGGACGTATTCTATCTCTAACTAGAGTGCATCATGTTCCCGACATGCGTAATATAATAAGTGGAAGCTATTTAGTTTCTAATGGTTTTGAAATCTCTTATAAGTGTAATAAAGTAGTTCTTATTCATACTGGTACATTTTTTTGGCAAGGGTTACTTGTCAAATGGTTTATTTGTTATTAATATTGAACCCATTTTGGGAATTTCTTATAATGATTTTATTCCTTGTGTTGACTATGTTGAATTCTCAAATTTATGGCATGCTAGACTTGGTCACTTAAATTTTGGTGCTCTTAAGAATATGATGAACTTAGAGTTGATTCCAAAATATACCATAGAAAAGAATTCTAAATGTCAAGTATGTGTGTCTTCTAAACAAATAAGGAAACCTTTTCATAATTGTGTTAGGGATTCAAACTTGTTAGAATTAGTACACACTGATATTTGTGAATTTGGTGGTTTCTTAACTAAGGACCAATTTAGATACTTCATTACTTTTATTAATTATAGTAGTAGATTTTGTTATGTTTATTTACTGAGACATAAGGATGAAGCACTTAGTAAATTCTTTATATATAAAAGTGAAGTAGAAAAACAAACTAGTAAGGTACTTAAATGATTGAGATCTGACAGAGGTGGTGAGTATACGAGTAACGCTTTTAATGAATTTTGCGCAAACAATGGTATACCTCATGAGGTTACTCCACCATACACACCTGAGTCTAATGGGGTTGATGAGTGAAAGAATAGAACATTTAAAGATATGATTAATAGTATGCTTATTAACTCAGGGTTGCCTAAATACATGTGGGGAGAGGCTCTAAATACAGTGCACCATATTTTGAATAAAGTCCCTCTGAAACACATGGATAAGACGCCCTTGGAGTTATGGAAAGGCAGGATGACTAGTCTTATGTATCTTCGTGTGTGGGGGTACCTTGCTAAGGTGCTTGTCCCTGAACACAAGAGAAAGAAACTAGGTCTGAAAACTGTTGATTATATCTTTCTGGGCTATCTTGAAACCACTACAGCTATGAGATTTTTAGTATTAAAATCTGACATTGATGGTATAGTGGCAAACACGATAGTTGAATTTTATGATGCTACATTCTTAGAGGATGTCTACCCTATGAAGACTGGAATACCTGAAAAGACTTCTGAGGAAGATGTTGAGCAAGATTGAAGATGTACATATAACTCAACAATACTAGTTTGGATAATTCAACATAAAAAAATGACTTTAAAATAAACTATATTCCACTAGAGTCACTGCAGATTGTTTATTGGGAATATACACAAAGGTTTTGGTAGTTGCAGTGAAGAAGACGTCAACAGTGATCTGTATGAAGTTTATTAATATGTTTAGGTATCGGAGGAATAAGGTTAGAGTCATTCGAAGCAGTTATCAGAATCAGTATGAAGACCTCAAGGATTCCTAGTGATGTTGGTTATATTTGGTAGAAGACTTAACAGTGGTTTGTACGGGTATAATATGAAATCCTGAGAGCGAAACTAGTCGTCTCTGAACCAGACCCTTGCACTAGACGTCAGTGATCCGTGAAAGGAAACAGAGTATTAGTTTTAAAAATACTGTTAAGTGGTTTTTGTACTCGAGAAGACTGGAAATATTTAAAAGTGTAAAAATTCCGGAGATTAGAAGGCTTGGAGATAAAAAGGAGTACAGCCCGAGGATTTACAGGATTTATTTTATCTATGGCTATTTTTTTTAAATGAATAAATGGAAATCAATTCATTTATTTATTTAATTTAACATCAACATTTGATTTTGGAAAAATAAATTAATGTTTGATTTTTAATTAAATAAATAAATGAAATCTAATTTATTTATTTATTTATTTTATTAATCAAATGTTTTATTTATTTTCTAATTTGCTGCCAACCATATCCTGAATGCATGCATTCGATAAATTGAACAAAAGAAACACAAGTTGAAATTTGGAGAAAGAAAATGGCAACCCCGAGAATTTGTTTATTAAACAAAATATATGAACACTCAGGTTGTACAAAGAAATCAAGAATTGGCAGGCATGGAGTGTTGACTGTTGATTAATTATTTAATCAATAGAAAACAAAAGCAACACAAATTGTTTTTCAAAGCAGTTGGCAGGTCTCGTGTTTGTTTATTGTTGCATAAAAATTGAGCACGTGTCATCTACTCTCCTGATTGCTTTAATTTATTTGGCGCGTGACAGCCACTCTCCTACTCCCTTTGTTTGCGTATGGCGAGTGAAACACAAACTCCTCCTTCACTGCTTATTTGTTTGTTTGAAATTAAAATAGTAATACAAGCACTTGTACTCTACACTCAGGTCGCAACAAGGTTGATCAAAGAAATAAACTAAGTGCTGCACTGGAAGCAATAGGGTCGCAGGTTGGTGTTTGTGTGAGGTCGCAGGTTAACAAACAAAAGAAAGAATTCAAGTGTTGCACTGGGTGAACACAGGTCACAGGTTAGGGAAAGTGCCCAAGAATAAACTATGTAAAATATACTACTCCCTCTCCTAATTTCCATTCACAAGTTAGCTCTCCTCCTGTGTGCACAAGTCGCAGGTTAGCATTTAACAAATACTTTCTAAGTTCCTTCACTCCTCCTAGTCGCAAGTTAAATTCAAGTAAATATTCAGGGTCGCGAGTTACAATTTTATTTGCAAGTTGTGCAATTAAAATGCTTGGTTCAGGTAATGCCATGTGTCTCCTTATCTCTCCTACCTATCAATCTATATAACCAAATAGATGCAGATTGAATATCCATCTCTCCATTTTTACAAAGTGCGAAGCTCTTGAAGTTTTATCTCAACACTTATTTGAAAGCTTAATTTGACAAGGAGGGATCATGTCCAATTTGATTCACACCATTTAAAGCCTTACAAACTTGTAACACTCAATATTAAAATCTTCTTTGATTGTATTTAATATCATTTGATAAGAGCTTTAAATTCTTAGAGTGATAGATAGAACCTTAGATTGATAGTTATTGTTTTTTGTTCTCTTTAAATTTTTTGCTTTGAATCATTTATATTCAGAGTTGTAAGCAACCCTTTACGGTTTAATTTCTTAATAACAAGAATTATTTCGTGAATCTTCTTGTGTTTGTTTATTTCATTTTCGAGTTTTATTTTCCGCTGCATTAATTGACGAAAAACAAAGAACATACATTCACCCCCTATGTATGTACCTTTTGGACCTAACAGAAGATCCTACTCACACATCAAGTTCTATTCCTGATCATGTGGAAAAGATGAAAAATGTGGGGGCGGAACCTAGTAGTAGCTCTACTCCTAAGAAAGTAGAGGAGCCGAGGAGAAGTAAGCGTACAAAGGTAGTTAAGGATTTTGGAGGTGATTTTATCACTTACAATGTCGAGGATGAACCTTTAACTTTCCGACGGGCTATGGATTCTTCGGAGTCTAGGCATTGGAAGGGCATTGTGAAGAGTAAAATTGACTCTATTATTTCCAATGGAAAATGGGAGTTGGTTGATCTCCCTCTTGGGTGTTCTACTATCGGGTGCAAGTGCATCTTTAAAAGGAAGTTGAACCCCTGATGGCTCAATAGATAAGTACAAAGCTAGACTGGTAGCTAAGGCTTTTAAGAAAAAGGAAGGAATTGATTACTTTGATACATACTCTCCGATTGCAAGGATGGTAACAATTTGAATGCTTATAGCATTGGCTTTCGTCCTTGGTCTTATCATCCATCAGATGGATGTAAAGACAGCTTTTCTTCATGGTGAACTTGAAGAAGAGATTTATATGGATCAGCCTGAGGGATTTGTTGCATCTAGCAATGAAAGGAAAGTATGTAAGTTGATCAAGTCCATTTATGGATTGAAACAAGCTTCCAAGGATTGGCATAAAAAGTTTGATGAAATTGTATTGCCTTTCAGTTATATAATTTATAAAAGGACAAGTGTGTCTACACCAAAGTTAAAGGTAGTGACTGTGTCATCTTGTGCCTATATGTGGATGACATCTTATTGTTTGGAACCAATATTGAGATTATTAATGAGACAAAAGCTTTCTTGAAAAGGCACTTTGAAATGAAGGATATAGGTGAGGCTAGTGTGATTCTTGGAATCAAACTGATTCAGTCGGCTGAAGGAATAACCTTGACAAAATCTCATTATATAGAGAAATTTATACTTGAGAAATATGGTTATTCACACTGTAGAATCGCTAGTACACCCTATGATCCTAAAGTTGAGCTTGTCAAGAATACTTTAGGAGTACCTGTGTCCCAGTTAAGGTATTCTCAGATTATTGGGAGCTTGCAGTATCTTGCTATTTGTACTAGACCAGATATTTCATATTATGTGTCTAAGTTGGCTAGATATACAAGTTGTGCAAACAGAACTCATTGGGATGCTCTTCATAGAGTACTTGGATATCTAAGAGGCACAATGTACCTTATTTACACTAAGGAGATTTTCCGGTGTACTTGAAGGGTACAGTGATGCAAGTTGGATGGCTAAGAAGTCTGGTTCCAATGGAGTGATTGGATATGTGTTCACCTTTCCAGGTGGAGTAATATTCTGGAAGTCAAGCAGACAGACTATAGTGACTCGGTCTACATTTGAAGCTGAGTTGTGTGCACTTGATTCCACGGGGACGGAGGCTGAATGGTTGCACGGACATATGTCTACGATACCTGTAGTAAGCAGACCGCTTCCTGCTATTGCTATATATTGTGATAGTCGAACAACTATTGACAAGATTAGCAGTAAAAAAGCATATTACTAAAATAAAGAGTCACATCCAAGTTAGACTCAAGTCTATAAGGTGTTTAGTGTCTGATAGGATTATAGCTATAAAGTTCATAGGAACTCAGAATAATATAACCGATCCTTTGACTAAAGGACTGGAACCTGCAGTGGTCCTCAATTCAAGGTTGGGGATGGGACTGTTAACCCAACATAATTCATCAACAGTAGGAACCCAATACACATGAGAGGAGATACCTGGTAGTATATTTTCTACATAGATGATACTTTTGTATCTAAGTCTATCCCCTATAAACCTAGAAGGTACTGACACTGTTAGAAAATCAAGAGTGTTAAAATTCTGAATGGGATCAAGTCATTCGACGAGATAGAAGTAGTATATCTCCGGAGATGCCCAACTAAGTGAATGTAATTGTGTGGTTGCAATTAGAGGAAATGGTTATTACTTGAACCATTCGAAGAATAGGATCGAGACAAGACCAATAATGTCTCAAAGCCGTAGATTGGCACCATAGCCATTGACTTGTCATCGTCTATGGAACATGGTTACACTAAACAGATTAAGATTCAAGGTGAAACATTCCATCTGAATCCGATAACCATCGAAGTAGAGGAAACAGGAGGGTTCAAACCCGGAAGGGTACCTGTTATAGGGAGAATTTCGTATAACAGTGTTTTGGAGGTTGATGGTCGGAATAAAGATCAAGGGTGATGTTTGAGGGCGGAGGAAGGTTGTGTATGGTGTTAGTTGAGCTTGTATGTTGATTCTTCAAGAAAGAATAAGATTTTCATTATTCTTTATCAAGTGTCGACCCATGTAATACAAGTTCCTTCTTGCCGCATCTCCTTCCTTTATAGTAGTATACTTTAATAATCACACCTCTTTTTTTGTTTATCACCAGCTACCTCACCCCAAACTGTCCTTCAAAGGAAGGAGAAGATAAACGCGGACAGCCTTCTTGAGCTTCCTCTTACGGACAGAGATATCCGTAAACTCATAACTACTTCGAACCTGGTCGAGTATGGGTTCTTCAAAGAGGGAGTGAGGGTGACTTCTCAAAAGAAGAAATCGAAGAAAAGAGCCAGAAAAGGTAAGGATGTTCTCTACGCACATGCAACCTCATGGGTCCTACCTTGTATTTTCATCACACATTTTACTTTAGCATGCATATCTTATATTGCATTTTATTTGCATCTTCTATTTGCTCGCATATGCCTTAAATAGCATATTTTCCTGCTCGTATTGGTGCTAATGCATTTCTTTTTGTTGACCATTTTTAGAAATGGCCATCTCACCCCTTCCCTTTATGGAGGAGGCTGATCAGATGTGGCCTCAGGTCCAGTTCAGGCCGTTGCTGTGGCCGCAGCGGCCCGCTCCCAACTGATTCCTCCAGCTCCCATGACAACCCTAACAGAGCATCTCAAAAGTGGCGGGCCCTCTCCTCGGCTAAAAAGGCATTGCGGCCCTAAGGACGGGAAAATCGGTGAGCCTGACCCAAAAAGACCTGTTCCAGTCGACGTCCCTCTCCCTACTTCTTCCTCTGCCAGCGCGGTTGCGACCATATTTGGTTAGCTCGCTCAGGCCAATATCAGCGACTAGGATGTGAAAAATTGGACCTCAACCTCTCTCGAGGCCAATAATGATGCACTAACCAGGGCCGCTGCCGAGGTGTACTTCCGCCAGCTATCTAGGACTCGAGAAATTTGAGCCATCAGCCAGGCCAACTTGAAGCTGGATGTTGAGCTGAAGTCTCTCCAGGGAAAGGTTAATGAGCACGGGAAGAAGAAGGTTAATCTTGTAAACAATTATAACCAAAAGATATTTGATCTATCTTCTGCTCACGAGAAGGCGCTAAGGGACCACAAGGAAGCACATGACCCGGCCGCGAATGAATGGAAGAAGGAAAAGGAGGCCCTCGAGGAGAAGGTGGTGGAGCTGGAGGGGTCGCTTTCTGCCATGACTACGAGCCGAGAGGCCGCCCTCGTGGATGCCAAGAACTTAGGGGCTAGAAACTTCATTAAAATCTTTATTAAAAAGGTCCCTGACTTCGACAGGGGTCTCCTGGGCGCATACACGTCCAAGCACACTGAAAAGCTGAAGATCGAAATGGAAAGAGATGCCCAGATGGCAGAGGAGGCTCGGGTAGCAGCTAAGCAGGCTCGGGTCGCAGCTGAGCAGGTCCAGAAAGAGACAGAAGGCGACAAGTCTTAGTTTAATTTATTTTGATAAACGTTTTGATGGAGAAGCGTGCACCCCGTTTGCCTCGCATATGTATTCATAGTATCTTGCCTTCGGGATCAACTATTTATAATTGTTGTATAAATTATCAAGTCTTTTGTGCCCGCACTATGTTGGTTGGCTTTTATTTTTCTTCTTTCCTTTACTTTTTGTTTTTTACAACTTAAATGTGCTCGTGTATCCTTCACCCCTTATGGCCTAGAATTATTTATAATTCTGTCCGCATATGGTAGGTATCTGATAAGTGGCATTTTATACCACTTAGAACGTCTTAAAATGGCTTAAATTGGTGTCTTGAAATCAAGTATTTTGTGTATTTGATGCATTTTTCTAGTGTTTATGCATTTCAGGGTTTTAGTTGCATTTCGGGGAAGGAATCATCAAGAATAAGCCTTGGCATGTGTTCATCATTGCGAGAGGAAAGAAACGGGCAGATTACGGCGAAGAAACGGAGCAAAATCAGATTTTTTCCAGTAGAGGTCTGAGCGCCCGCTCAGCATTGCTGAGCGGCCGCGCAGCAAGCTGAGCGGCCGCGCAGCAAACTGAGCGCCCGCTCAGCTATGCTGAGCGGCCGCGCAGGGTCGGGAAAAAAGACAAATTATTTTAGGACTTCTACTTCTGTTTGGTTTCCACTTCTATGTAATCTGAGTTTTATGGGACTATTATATAAGTAGATTTGAGACATTTTCACAAGGGGGGATTAAAAAGAAGATTGTGTTTTTATACAAGAAGCGAAGGAGATAAGGAAGAAGACCGATTTAGCACACCGCAACGAAGAGGAAGCATATCTTCTTGTGATTCTTGTTTCGTTGTAACGTTGGATGCCAGTTTTCTTGCTTTGAACTTATTTACTCTTGTGACGTACTCTGTTTTAATATAATTAGTTAGTTATTATTTTCTTGTGTTTGTTTATCATGATTTCATATGAACCCATGATGACGATAAGTTCTATTATGGGCTAATCGTGATCATGGGGTTGCAACGGATTTATTATGGAATTCTTTAGTTAATTGTTTAATACTTTAGTGTCTGATGATTGCATGATATCTAGTATTGGTTGTGCGTATTCGTCTTATGTACGTCGCGAACATATAAGATAGGGTGTTAATCTCTTGTGAAGCGACGGTGGATCTTGAGATTTAGAACTTGCCATGCTAGCATAGGTTCATGTACGTTGTGCATGATTAGTGGGTAACTCTAACAGTTTTATTTGCCCTATGTAATCAAAAGGAATAACTTGTGCTTAAATCGTTGTGTTGTCAATTTCTGTAGACATATAGGAACTCAACATAATTGATAACTATTCAACTTCTATCTTAATTGTGGATGTTTGGTAGAATGGTATTAGTACAATGAAAGTTGGCTTTTATCAGTTTCGTGTTATTCGATTAATATCATCACTGTCACATGCTAAAGGTAATAACAATGGCTATAGAAGGAAGTAATAATGAAGTTGTGATCTCATGAGTGTTTTATTATTGATAAATTGAAGTGTTAGTTAAGTGATTAATTAAGTAGTTAATTATAGTTAATATTTAATCAACAATTTTAAGTGTTAGTGTCTTAACATTGAGAAGTAATCATACCTTGGTGAGTGAGTTTAATTAGACAATAATTTAGTCTGAGTCTCTGTGGGAACGAACTAGAAAGTATTCTATATTACTTGCGAACGCGTATACTTGCGTGAATATTAGCGCGTGTTTTCGCCCTAACAAGTTTTTGGCGCCGCTGCCGGGGACTCGGCGTATTTGTTTAGTTTATGTACTTACCATCATTGGTCATTAGGACTCAGTGATTAGGACGTAGTAGTTACTTATTTTTTCCGGTTGTGTTTCAGGTACTTTATCAAGCGTTTATGCAAACTCGTTCTCGTGCTCGCAAGAGGACTTTAGATACAGCTGAGGAGACAGATGAAGTTCTTGATATTCCGGAGAAGTTAGATTTTGAGGATTCGGATTCAGGAACTGAGCAGAAAGAACCAGTAAACATGGGAGATCGTATTGTTCAAGCTGATCCAGCTCTTATGGATTTTTCTCGGCCTAAAATTGATGACATTCAGTCAAGCATCCTTCATCCGGCTATTCAAGCTAACACCTTTGAAATCAAGCCGGGCACTATTCAGATGGTGCAGAATTCTGTTTCTTTTGGAGGAGCGGCAACTGAAGACCCCAACATGCACATAAGGAATTTTGTCGAGATCTGCAGTACTTTTAAGTATAATGGCGTGACTGATGAGGCTATCAAGTTGAGGCTTTTCCCATTCTCACTGAGGGACAAGGCTAAAGACTGGTTACATTCTAAACCAGCTGGGTCCATCACTACGTGGCAAGATCTTGCGCAAAAGTTTCTGGTGAAGTTTTATCTGATGGCAAAGACTGCTGTTATGAGGAGTGCTCTTACTCAGTTTGCGCAGCAACCTACAGAATCTATGTGTGAGGCTTGGGAACGCTACAAGGAAATGTTGAGAAAATGTCCACATCGTGGAATGCCGGATTGGATGGTGATCACTGGTTTCTATAATGGTTTGGGGGCCCAATCTCGGCCCATGCTCGATGCAGCAGCTGGAGGCGCCTTATGGGCTAAAAGCTATACTGAGGCGTATAATCTTATAGAGACGATGGCTGCAAATGAGCATCAAAACCCAACTCAGAGGATGACGTCAGGCAAGGTAGCAGGTATTCTGGAAGTTGATGCAGCCACCGCTATTGCAGCCCAGCTCCAAGCGCTATCAATGAAGGTTGATTCTCTGGCTACATATGGAGTTAATCAAATAGCTATGGTTTGTGAGCTTTATGCAGGTTCTCATGCTACGGATCAGTGTTCTCTTGCCAACGAATCTATTCAGTATGTGAATAATTATCAGCGACAACAGCAGCCTGTGCCAGCGACCTATCATCCTAACAACAGAAATCATCCAAATTTCAGCTGGGGGAATAATCAGAATGCTATTCAGCCACCATATCAGCAAGGAGTGAGTAAACAGTTTAACCCACCTGGATTCCAGCAACCACAGCAGTATGCTACAAGGCAATCATATCCTCAACAGGGAAGTACAGCTGCACCTACTAGTGCTGATTTTGAGGAACTTAAGCTGTTGTGCAAGAGTCAGGCGGTTTCTATCAAGACCTTGGAAAATCAAATCGGTCAATTAGCCAATGCAGTGCTCAATCGTCAACCTGGCACTCTTCCCAGTGACACGGAAGTACCAGGTAGGAAGGAAGCTAAAGAGCAAGTCAAGGCTATTACCTTAAGGTTTGGAAAAGTGGCTGATGCTGAAAAGGCAAAAGAAGTAGAAGCTGAAATTAGAGATGAAGAATCTAAGCAAAAGGAGAAAGCGGCGGAACCAAGGAAGACTACTGTTGAACACACTCTGCCTGAGGCTAATACAGGGGAGAAACAGCTTTATCCTCCACCACCTTTTCCTAAGAGATTGCAGCAACAAAAGCTGGATAGACAGTTCGGGAAGTTTCTGGAGGTGTTCAAGAAACTTCACATCAATATACCTTTCGCTGAGGCTCTGGAACAAATGCCTAGTTATGCGAAGTTTATGAAGACTATTCTGTCAAGGAAGGTGAAACTGGATGACCTTGAAACCGTTGCTCTCACGGAAGAATGCAGCGCTGTTCTGCAACAAAAGTTACCACCAAAACTGAAAGATCCAGGAAGCTTCACCATTCCTTGCACCATTGGCAATCTGACTTTTGACAAGTGCCTTTGTGATTTGGGAGCAAGCATTAATCTGATGCCGTTGTCAATCTTTAAAAAGTTGGATCTGCCTGATCCAAAACCCACATACATGTCGCTACAATTGGCTGACCGTTCCATTACTTACCCAAGGGGCATAGTTGAGGATGTGCTCATCAAGGTGGATAAGCTCTTCTTTCCTGCAGATTTTGTTATTCTGGATTTCGAGGAAGATAAGAAGATTCCCATAATCTTGGGAAGGCCTTTCTTAGCTACTGGTCGTACCTTGATAGATGTGCAAAAAGGTGAACTTACTATGCGGGTCCAAGATCAGGATGTGACCTTCAACGTATTCAAGGCAATGAAATTCCCTACAGAAGATGAGGAGTGCTTAAAATTGGATGTGATTGATTCTGCGGTTACTTCGGAACTCGATCGCATGCTAATGTCTGATGCATTGGAAAAGGCCTTAGTGGGGGATTTTGACAGTGATGATGAAGATGGCAACGAGCAATTACAATATCTGAACGCTTCTCCCTGGAAGCGAAAGCTGGACATACCATTTGAATCTCTTGGTACTTCTGACCTTAAGAATGCTGAAGGGAAGCTTAAACCATCAATAGAGGAAGCACCTACCTTGGAGCTCAAGCCATTACCTGAACACTTGAGGTATGCTTTTTTAGGTGATTCATCTACGTTACCTGTTATTATTTCATCTGACCTTTCAGGAAGTGAGGAAGACAAGCTCTTAAGGATTTTGAGAGAATTCAAATCGGCTATAGGATGGACCATAGCAGACATCAAGGGGATAAGTCCTTCATATTGTATGCATAAAATTCTGCTAGAGGAAGGTAGTAAGCCAACTGTGGAACAGCAGCGAAGACTGAATCCCATCATGAAGGAAGTGGTGAAGAAAGAAATTCTGAAATGGCTGGATGCAGGCATCATTTATCCTATTTCTGACAGCTCGTGGGTGAGCCCCGTACAATGTGTACCTAAGAAAGGAGGTATCACTATGGTCGCAAATGAAAAGAATGAGCTCATCCCTACTCGAACAGTTACAGGATGGAGAGTATGCATGGATTATAGAAAATTGAACAAAGCCACAAGGAAGGATCACTTCCCTCTTCCATTCATTGATCAGATGCTTGACAGATTGGCGGGTCATGAGTATTTTTGTCTTCTGGATGGTTATTCCGGGTATAATTAGATTTGTATTGCACCAGAGGATCAGGAAAAGACCACCTTCACTTGTCCATTTGGCACGTTTGCTTTTCGAAGAGTTTCGCTTGGGTTATGTGGCGCCCCGGCCACCTTTCAGAGATGTATGATGGCTATATTCTCTGACATGATTGGAAATAACGTCGAAGTGTTCATGGATGACTTCTCCGTCTTTGGACACTCATATGATGAATGTTTGAATAATCTGTGCGCCGTACTCAAAAGATGCGTGGAAACTAATTTGGTGCTCAATTGGGAGAAATGTCATTTTATGGTGCGTGAAGGCATTATCCTTGGGCATAAGGTCTATAGCAAGGGTCTGGAGGTGGACAAGGCCAAGGTGGGAGTCATTGAAAATCTTCCCCCACCTAATTCTGTGAAAGGGATCCGTAGTTTTCTTGGTCATGCGGGTTTTTATCGGCGATTCATCAAGGACTTTTCAAAGATATCTAAGCCGTTGTGCAATTTGCTTGAGAAAGATGTGCCTTTCAAATTTGATGATGAATGTTTGGCAGCATTCGAGACTCTCAAGAAGAGTTTGATCACTGCACCAGTTATTACAGCACCAGATTGGATAGAACCGTTTGAGATGATGTGTGATGTGAGTGATTATGCGGTAGGTGCAGTTCTGGGACAGCGCAAGAAAAACCTCTTCCATGTGGTCTACTATGCAAGTAAGACTTTAAATGGTGCCCAATTGAACTACACCACTACTGAGAAGGAGCTTTTGGCTATAGTCTTTGGTTTTGAGAAATTTCGATCTTATCTGCTTGGTACGAAAGTAACAGTATTCACTGATCATGCAGCTATTCGCTATCTAGTTTCCAAGAAGGATTCGAAGCCGAGACTCATTCGTTGGGTGCTTTTACTTCAGGAATTTGAGTTAGAGATCAAAGATAGAAAAGGTACTGAAAATCAAGTAGCTGACCATCTCTCTAGATTGGAGAATCCCGATTCTACTTCACAGGATAGGACGTTAATCATTGAATCTTTTCCGGATGAGCAGTTGTTTGCAATTCAGGAGGAAGAACCATGGTTTGCAGATATTGTAAACTATCTCGTCAGCAATATAATGCCTCCTAATTTGACATCCGCTCAAAAGAAGAAGTTTCTGCATGAGGTGAAATGGTATATGTGGGATGAACCATATTTGTTTAGACAGGGAGCTGACCAGATCATCAGGAGATGTATCCCGTTCTGTGAGACGGAGGGGATATTACGAGACTGCCATTCCACAGTTTATGGTGGACACTATGGTGGTGAGAAGACGGCAGCTCGTATTCTGCAAGCAGGTTTTTTCTGGCCTACTTTGTTCAAGGATGCTCATCAGTTTGTTTTAAGGTGTGATCGTTGCCAAAGAGTGGGAAATTTGTCAAGGAAGGATGAGATGCCATTAAATATGATGCTTGAAGTCGAGGTCTTTGATGTGTGGGGAATCGATTTCATGGGGCCTTTTATCTCGTCTTACAATAATCAGTACATCTTGCTGGCAGTCGATTATGTCTCAAAATGGATCGAAGTTAAAGCTTTACCGACAAATGATGCAAAGGCAGTGCTAAATTTTCTTCATAAGCAAATTTTCACAAGGTTTGGAACACCTCGGGAAATCATAAGTGATGAAGGATCGCATTTTTGCAACCGTAAGTTCACTTCTATGATGCAGCATTATAATGTGAACCATCGAGTAGCTACTGCCTATCATCCGCAAACAAATGGTCAAGCGAAAGTGTCTAACAGAGAGATAAAGCGCATTCTAGAGAAGGTTATTTGTCCGTCAAGGAAGGATTGGTCTTTAAAGCTCGATGAAGCTGTTTGGGCTTACAGAACAGCATACAAAACTCATCTTGGGATGTCACCGTTTCAGTTGGTGTACGGTAAGGGATGTCATCTACCTGCGGAGCTTGAGCATAAGGCCTACTGGGCATTGAAGAATTTAAACCTGGATTTAGATGCAGCTGGTAAGAAAAGAATGTTTCAGCTTAATGAACTTGATGAATTTCGACTTCAAGCGTACGAGAATAACAAAATGTATAAGGAAAAGGTGAAGAGGTGGCACGATAGGAAGCTACATCCTAAGTTATTTGTGCCAGGGCAACAAGTTCTTTTATTCAACTCTCGGCTCCGACTTTTTCCTGGGAAGTTGAAATCAAGGTGGTCTGGACCTTTTATTGTCAAAACTGTGTTTCCACATGGAGCGGTGGAAATTTTTGAGAATGATCCGGACCAAGCATTCAAGGTTAACGGTCAGCGGTTGAAGCACTACTATGGGGACATGGCAAACCGAGAAGTGGTTAGTGCCATTTTATTGACTACTTGAGAAGGGTACGAAACGTCAAGCTAATGACGAAAAAGAAGCGTTGCGTGGGAGGCAACCCATGAATTGTTGTTACAGGAACCCTTAGAAGTTAATAACCTATCCAAAAACACAAAAAAATCAGAAAACAGGGGCTGAAAAAAAAAATTCCAGTGACCCCCTGAGCGCCCGCTCAGCTTTGCTGAGCGATCGTGCAGCAAGCTGAGCGCCCGCTCAGCTTTGCTGAGCGACCGCACAGCAAGCTGAGCGCCCGCTCAGTTTTGCTGAGCGACCGCTCAGGGGTCGAGTACCAGAATTTTTTTTACAGTTCAGAAAAAAAAAACACAAAAACAGTTTTAGCCCATAAACCCACGATTTGTTCCCACTACCCCATCATTTTACCCCTTAATTCCCAAACCCTAATCTAATCCACACCCTATATATACATACACCTATCCTACATATCTCCCACAAAACTTCCTACACTTAAACCCTCTCACAAACATCAAAAATCAGTTCTTACACACTTTTATTCACGAATCAATGGCACCCAAGAGAGCACGCACTATTGACAGCAGCAGCACAGTTCCTACTGCTGATTCATCGAGGGGTACTGCTGCAAGGCCTCGGTTAACTGACAGAGCCGCGGAAGAGGAGTACACTAGGCTGTTGGGGAAGCCGATTCTGAAGGAGAGGGGGTTTTTACCATCGGGGAGGGATGGTGAGTTGTTGCCCATGATTGCAGAGAAGGGGTGGATAGCTTTTTGAGAGTCACCCGAAGCGGTACCGATGAGCGTTGTTCCCGAGTTCTATGCAAACGCGAAGGCCGAAAAGAATGGGTTTTCTGTGGTCCTTGGGCTGACGGTTGATTATCATCCTGCGGCGATTCGCCGTGTGATTGGACAGCGAGAGAGGAAGCCCGAGGAGGAAAACTGGAATGAAAAGACTGCTGAGGATTTTAACTTGGATTTGATTTGTGCGACTCTCTGTCGACCGGGCACAGTTTGGACCTGCAGGACCGGCACTAATGAGTATCGTCACTTTCCGGCGATCGCCATGAACAGGTATGCCCGTGCATGGAATGCATTTATTTGTGCTAATATTTTGCCTTCTTCGCATGCACACGAGGTCACAGTTGAGAGAGCACAGTTGTTGTGGGGAATTCTGAATGAGGAATACTATGTGGACCTTGGTGAGTTTATCTACCAAGGAATTCTGAAGTTTTTGAGGGGAGCGAAGCATATGAACATCCCTTATGCATCTACGGTTACGAAGCTATGCCGAGCAGTGGGAGTGAACTGGCCGGCTCATGAGCAGTTGCAGTTGCCAGCAGCTCCGATTGATTCTGGCACTCTGAATGGGATGCAGGAGTGGACCGGTGGTGAGCCTGAGGAGCATGGGCTGGGTTATCGTCTTCCAGGAGGGCGTCCAGCACGAGGTGCTACTATGGCTAGGCCAGGGCGTGATGAGGCTGGTTCTTCGAGAGCTCAGGAGGGTGCTGGGATGGTTGATGCCCAGTATAGGAGGCTTTTACGGCGGATGGATGCCATGTATGAGACGCAGAGCAGGTTTGCTCAGGAGCTCACCCTTGCGTTAGGGACTGCTTTTCGAGGCCTTGGAGCTGATATCCAGTGGCCAGTTTTTTGTGAGGACTTTGCATACCCGCCGCCTGATACTCCACCCACTGAGGGTGATGATGATGATGACTCCGAGTAGGTATACCCTGTGTTCCTTTCTACTACTTTCACTGAGGACAGTGAAGATTTTTAGTTTGGGGGTGGTAGTTAAGGAATATTGTGTGTGTGTCATATAGTTGCATATTTATGATAGTTTAGTTCATATAGTTGCATAATTTATGCCATATAGTTTTTTTTATGAATGTCATATAGCTCATGCATTTACCATGATCCCTTTTGTAATGATTTATCGACTGAATTGTGATATTGATGCGAGTGTAGTGATAGCATTAAAGTGATATTAAGTCGTGTAGGTTGATATGCATGCTAGAAATAATTGTAAGTCCACTAAGTCTTAGAGAATGCGTAAGGGCTAGATTGTTGTTATGATTTAGTTGTTTTCAAGGTCAATCTACTTATTATGCTTAGAATTCGATTATAGGTTCTTAGTGATAAAGGCATGAAAAAGAAAAAAAATTTGGAGAAAAAATATGGAAGTTGTTGCTAGTTTTGGCTAGGCGTCAAATGGCTAGTAGCCGGCTCGCATATGGTGCGAGTAGTCTAGGGTTGAGCAAGATGTAGCGAAACGCACTTGCTCAGAAGTAAAAAAAAAAAATTAGTTTATGCATAATTGATCAAGAGTGTGTACTTTGGTATTCGAGTTATTAAGTTCTTAGGGGACTTTATGCCTAGTGACCTAAGGCTTTTAGAGTCTGGGATCCGCTAACCTAACGCTCGTTACATGGATACCATTGTATAAGTCTTTTGTGGACCTCACTCATTGCACGGTCAAATAAGCATTTGAGTTGTAAATAACAAGCACGATTCCGTAATAAGCTCCAGAGTTCTTGTAGTGTTGTATATCACTTTGTGCCTAGAATTTTTTATTCTTTGTATAATCGTAGGATTGCCTTGATGTAATAACCCCAATTTTTGGAAATTTTTGAAACCCTTATGAATAGTGTTTTTGCTGAATGAGAAAACTTTTCATGCCACACTATGTAGGGGTTCTGATATGGATATTCTGAGATTTTATTAGTACTTTATATGGGATATAAGTGTATGTAAAGATCGTCAGAATCCAAATCCGAACACTTTGATTTTTCCCGGAAATACCCTAGATGCGGAAAGAATTGAGTATAAGGTAACAGGATAAAAAGGATTTAAATTAAAGGATTATGATAGAGGATCATAAAAAGGAATATAATGTATTGAGAAAGGTTAAGGGAACCTAAGTAATAAAATCCCGGGTATGATCCTTCAAACGATAAACGAAAACGAAAGTTAAGCGAACCGTATAACAGATCAGCGGTCATTAGGCAAACAATTAGGAAGTTAAGCAAAGGGATTAGAGGAAGTGATGTCACCCAACCAATGAGAAGAGGACAAGGAAGGGAGGATGACATAGCAATGTGATGTAAGCATGACATAGGGAAGGAGGAGGTGTGGTTGGTTTATAACCACACAAATAAAAGGTTATTAAGGTAATTAACCAAAAACAAAACAAAAAACAACCAAGCTAAGCCAAACAAATCAAAAAACACAAAATCATTTCATTCTCATCATCTTGCTCTCGGCTTTTCATCTTTTTCAAGGGCAAGAATTTCAAAAATCAAGTTCCAAGCATTGTTAAATCACACGGTAATTATCTAAGCTTCCTTGTACATAGATATGGATATGCTATAAGTTTAAGCTCCTAATCCTTCACAATCTCTTCCAATAAATCAAGGAAGAAGATGGTGAATAGTAACCTTCAAGAAATAACTTTAGTTTTCTTGAATTTTTATGAAAGATTAAGGTTATACAAGCAAGGATCAAGGTTCTTTTAGGCATTCAAAGCTCTTGGGTTGTGTTAGGAAGCTTCAAGGAGGTATAAAACAACTTTCACCTTTAACTTATAGTTTGAACTTTGAGTTTTGATGAGTTTATGGATGGATTAATGTATATATAGAAATATCCATGTATGTATAGCAAGATCCATGTATGTTAGATAGTTTGGTTGGATTTGTGGTGATTTTGGATATGAATCTTGGTTAATGGTTAATGAATCTTAAGTTATGGTTAGTAGATCATGTTTGTGGTTGAATAAGTTGGACAACCTTGAGATTATGGACTGACTTTGCCTTGATATAAGTTGTGTTTGATGTATTGATGATGGTTGGGTGGTTTGTAGTGAATTGGTAAAGAATTGGAGTGGTATAAATATTGGTAATCGCGTAAACATAGCCGTCGTAACGTCCGATTTTCTTTGGACTGTTTTTGTGCATAGCATTAGGACCCGAGAACCCCCTGCTAGATTATGACCACTGCCATGTTTAGATAGCTCATGTTACGAGCTTCGTTTTGATATGTAGTTCGTTCGATTCCGATTTACGGTTTAGGAGAAACGACCGTTTCAAGTAACGGCGTTTCGCGAACGAAACTTTTTCCCTCGCCTTACTTTGAAACATAGGTTAAAGACCAAAAAGGGTTAATTAATGTATGAAACAATTATGGTAAGAGTGTTAGGCAGTTGGTAAGACACTCGCGAAAGAATCGCCTTAAAACTCGTAAAGGTTAAATCATTAAAAATGGTGGAGCCGAGGGTACTCGAGTGACTTAAGAGAATCAGTAAGCGCAAATCGAGCGTTAGAGTCTGAGTTTGTTAGAGTATAGATTTACAAGTGACTTTGGTTTAATTCCAACTTACTTGTTGCTTATAGGTTACCAGACTCGTCCCGAGCCATTCGTAACCCCCAGTCGCTCAGGCAAGTTTTCTACCCGTTATAACTGTTGTTGTGATGTATATGTGTATATGCATGATCTTGCGATAAATGCATATTTATGATAGCAAATTCTTGCGATATATTGTAGCATGTTATATGATACATATGCATGCCTGTTTCGTATTCTTTCCATATATAAATGTTGATAATACCTATGCTAGAGGATAGCGGTATCTTGCATATACCCTTAATATAGGGACTCAAAGGTGAAAATATTTTCTAAAACCGGGAGTCGAGGATCCCGAGTAGATTTTATATGGATATGGATATATATATATATATATACATATATATGGTTATAGTTTTCAAAACTATTAATCGAATAAGGGTTATTCGATTACTTTAACTTTATTTTATTATTGAATATTATTTCGAATATTATTCGAGGACTTATGACTCCTTTTATATTATTTATTGAATATTATTTGAATATTCATTCGAGGACTTATGACTCAGTTTATATTATTTAATGAATATTATTTGAATATTCATTTGAGGATCTATGACTCCGATTATTTGCTGAGATATATTCTGTATTTTATTAAAGAATAATGTTTCGATAATCAAACTTATTTTCGATTATTCAAATGAAGATAATACTTTCATATAAGTATATCTTTGGTTATTTAATACTCGTTTCAAGTATAAATTTTAATACTTCTACTTCAATTATTTTTATAAAGATTATTCTTTATGGGAATATTATTTAAATAATAATATTCAGTCATTTTCTAAATATTCTGGGGACTGATTTACTTCATTAAATCAGCTTTACTCCAAACACTCTATAAAGTGTTTTCGAGTCTTGAAAAGGATTTTTAAAAGTTAGAGCGGATCCCAAAAACTCATTTTTATATTTAAGATCTTCCATTTTAAGGGGACTTGAATACTCGCTCAAAAATCTAAGGGATCCGGCTCTGTGGTGTATTTTATATTCGCAACAAGGTTGCAGTTTTGGTAAATGAATTGATTACTTACCCAACGTTCGGGAAGTAAGTCCATCTATCGAGTCGGCATAAGCAACATGGGCTCAGTGGGCGTCCATGATAGTGTAAGTGGCTCAGTGGGAGTCCATCAAATGCATAAGTGGCTGAGTGGCAGTCCAGCATAGGTCCTAATGCGGCCAGGGTGATGACCAGTGGGGAATTCGTCCATCTACTAGTAGAAAAGGTTACTTATTGGTATCTTTGCCTGATCAGCAAGATATCAGGTTTATGCCAAAATTCTTTCCTTTCCAAATTTATTGGATATTACAATTCTGTTCATACTTTACATGACAGAGGTTTTCAGGAAATTGTATAAAGAAGATGTATATTTGGATATATATATATATATATATATCAGAACTTAATGAAGTATATCATGACTTCATTTCCTTTAATAATATTTCAAAGATTGAATCTATTCAAGTCTTATCTTGTGGTCTCATCAGTGGGATGAACTTTTGAAACTAATTATAACTTGAATGGTGGTAGTTCAAGTAGTATTTGGGAAAGATATAAGTATTTTGGGGTATCTTGTAACTTCATCTTTTAAACTTATATCTAATTAATAATTGTCTTATGAATGACAAAGATTTTCAGAAAAAAACGTTGAGACAAGGTTAGATATATGAGATCACCTTGCAACGATATTTTTATACAGTTATACACTGGGACTTTGTGTATATTATGCATGGAAGAGGACTTCCAATATTTTGAAAAGTATATATGTATATATATATATACTGAATATTTTGCGACTTCATCGCATTAAGTTATCAACTTGGTTCATTTCTTTTGACCAAGATTTTCATGAGTACTATGAGAAGGCTCATATATTGTTAATCATTATACATGTTATTTTGGTGGGCTTGCTGCTCACCCTTGCTTTCTTCTTTCATCACACAACATCAGATAGATAAGATGAACAGGACCAAACTCCCAATTCGCGAGCGGATAGGAAGCGTTCCGCAGCTTCCTATAGGCATTGAAGTCACTGTAGCTGAGGTAGGGAACTACCAATAGACTAGGCTTCAACTTTTGATGTACCAGATTTATGTATATCTATGAATTGTAATAATGGCAAAGAAATGTAAATTTATTCAGAACCCTTTTGAGGTGTAATGGCTTATAATTGTGGAATAAAACGACTTGTGTTATTTTTTTGAGTATTCATCTCTGAGACTATAACGTATGGTGTGTGTGTGTTTATTGTGGGGTCACAGTACAGAGTAGTTGAGTAATTATTAAGATTGGGTGTTATTAAGGGAAATGGAACTCGTGACAACCTGGATCCCCGACCCCGGATCTGGGGGTGTTACAGAAGTGGTATCAGAGCTAAGCGTTATAAACCTCAGAGATGATAGGATGTTAAGATAATAAGTTCACTAAGATAATAAGAACTCTTGCCAAGTTCATAGTCGGACTACCTAATGTAGTACTGACAGTTAAAACCCTTATGGGAACCCTTATAAATGTAGCGATAGAGGCGTAGTTCGTTATCGTATATGGTAGCGGGAAACCGAACCCTGAGGTTGATGAGCAACAACGCGATGATGTATTATTACTTATTGGAGATCAGATTATGGATCCGATAGAGCGTCCTAACGCAGGACCGGATGATGTTGATATTGAGGATGTAACGGTTGTGGATGTTGTCCTAGAAGGGATTGTTGCTGAGGAGGATTCCGTGAAGGATCCTGACAAGAATGAATAAAGGACCACTGAGGAATTGATGACCATGGTTAGGGCAACTCCCAGAGGTAGGATTGGCCGGCTACTATCGTAGATTGGTACAAGACTTTGTGAAGATCGCAGCCCCTTTGACGCGGCTTACTCATAAGAATGAGAAGTTTGAATAGACAGAGAAATGCGAGAACAGCTGTTAAGAACTGAAGCAAAGGTTGGTGACGGCCCCTATGTTGGCGTTGCCGGATGGAAAAGGAGATTTTGTGATTTGGAAGAGACGCTTCGCATAAGGAATTAGGGTGCTTCTTATACAGCACAGCAAGATAATCGCGTACATGTCAAGACAATTAAGGTAATATGAAATTCGATATCCCCGCCCATGAGCTTAGGCTCGTTGCAATAGTTTTACCCTAAAGATTGGAGGCACTACTTGTATGGAGAGAAGTGCGAGAATTACCTAAGCCATAAGTGCTCTAGTACATCTTCACGTAGAAAGAGCTCAACATGTGCCAGAGGAGGCAGTTAGAGCTAATCAAGAATAATGATTGGGAGATTCTTTATCATTCGGGGAAAGCCAATGTGGTGGCTGATGCCCTTAGTAAAAAGGAGAGACTCAAGATGATAATGTCTTTGGGAGAGTTTATAAGAGATTTTGGAAATAGTAGTGAAGGTAACCGGAGCCGGTACCGAAAAGCTGTTTGAGATTGCAATAGAGACCGATTTATTGGAAAAGAGCATACGGTGCCAGAGAAAGGTGATGAATGAAGGCAGAGAGCCAACAAATAAATATGAGATTAATACCGAGAAAGATGATAAGGGAATAATGAGGTATTCCTATAGAATTTGGATTCCAAATGTTCAAGAGCTTAAAGATGAGATCTTAGATGAAAGTCATAGTTCAAGGAATAAGATTAAGGGCAAACCCTGAATGTGATAGTCAGGGAGGACGCCATCAAGATAGAAGGAACCCATAACATAATGAAGTGGAAAATGAGGATTTTAACGTATAAGATAACCCCAAGTATGGGGAGTAGGAAGAAATATTTAGACTGAGAAAACAAAAGTCGAGCGAGATAAGGAGACCCGAGACGGTACTCCTATACGGAAATTCATGGACCTGTCTAAAAAGAACTTAGACTATTATCCCCAACCACCACCCTGAGGAGACAGTGCGGTGAGAAATTCTTGCAGGACCTTTAAGTCGCTAAGCTCTCAGAGTTCCATGGAACAAGCTGACCCAGCCGAGGCAAGAGCCTGGCTAAAGGAAATAGAGGAATCATTTGAGATTCTAAATGATTGACGAACCACAAAGGACTGTTTTTATCACTTACCCTCCTAAGAGAGAGACCACCCGCTGGTGAAAGACCAAGGAAGGCACAGAGCAAGAGATTATAATAAACTGATTTAAGTTCAGACAATTATTTTCGGGAAAGTACTTCCCAAGGTTATGGAGATAGTGTAAAAGCTTAAGAGCCAGAACAAAGGCAGACGAGTATGATGAATTATGAATCTAAGTTGTAAAAAGTTGTCAAGATTCGTTCTAAGGACACGAATCCAGAATGACGGGATGTTTGAAATCAATGCTTATGTTGTGTTGGTTCATGAAATAATGATAAGAGAAAGGAAAATAAAAAGAAACTGAAGTGGAAAGGAATAAAAAGGCAATAGAGTTTGAGGAATGATAAGGAAGTTGGGTATGAGGAAACCCTCAAGACTCATAGCAATAGAAATAGAAAAGTAAGTAATCGTCAGGATGAGGATGATTCACCATGAGTTAAAGTTGATGGTTGAAGGTATAAGAGATACATATAGTTTATCCCCTGTAAGTTGGGAGGATTCGAGGAAACCTTGAGATAGTTCGAAGGATAAATAATGAGACGCGGATAGACTAAGGAGACAAGGAAGTAAGAAATTAGGAAAATTGGATGAAGGGAGTGACCTTCAAGAATGTGAAGGGTAAGATCGGTGGCTTGATACCCAGAAAGGGAGATGCCAGGTATGAGAGATATCCCAACATTGAGATGACTGTTGAGATAAACAACAAAAGTAAATAAGGAATTATTAAGAAGAAGTTCACGTTGAACACGACCAATATCTTCCAGAACATCCTTGTTATCGCTACCAAATTAGGCAAGACAAGCGGATAACCATTGTTATCTTTTGGAGGCCATATTGATTGACCCCATTTTGAATACAGATGTTATTATGAAATTTGACATGTACTATCGAGGTGGGAATGATTGAATAAGACACCCTTATCAGGGATATATGACTTGATTTATCCATGGAAGGATGCAGGTACCTTTTAAAGGTGGAATTAAGGATAGAACATCGGTAACTTAAAATGAATCCTAGGGGAATGCATAAAGGTTGGCATTTCACCCTTAATAGGGATAGTATGAGTTTTGACAGTATGAATTGGAAAGGGTTAAGGTAGTAACAACCTTTAAGGATCAATGGAGAAATTTTTTCAGAAGTATATAGACTATGATTCTGGTATTAGTAAATGGTATTTTGATATGCCCTGTATCTAGGGAATACAGGAAGAACGATTGAAGGATAACCTTAGAGGTTTACAAGGAGAAAGGTAATATTCAAAATTCTCAAGAATAAAAATGTTGATAAAGGAAATATGACGTAATTATAATGATGCCAAGGGGGGTACGTGTTAAACCACGAGAAAGTATGGATCGAACCAGTAAAGGTCGAAATTATTCAGGGCAATTAGGACTTAAGATAAAAAGATGTTCTAAGTATGATTGAGAGTCAGTCGTGACAGTGAGTAACCTCTAAAGACTGAGGCAATAACTTATGGAAAAATGGTGATATTTTTTTTTACTCATCAGATTTTAAGGAAAACATCTTCACTCAAGCAGTGATCGGAAATAAGGTAGAAAATTTATTTGGAGGTGGTTAAAAAGACATTGACTGTAAGGAAATTTTACTATCAGGAAAGGCCAAAGAGGTGGCCGACACTTTAAAGGTAAGAGGATAATTATAGGCGCTTGTGCCAAAATAATACAGTGATGATGGTTAAAAATGTGAAGGTTGAATTATGGTTTGGAAGATTGACATTCCTTCTGATGACTGTGCAATACCCAACCGTAATAGTAATTGGTAAAGGTTTAATTCGTGTAATCGCCATGAACGGGCTATCTATCTTAGGAGGTCCTATCTTGGGATAAGCCAGGACCATGTTTCCAAAAGGACTAGACGAACCTTTGAGTTAAGTCTCCTATTAAAGGCATATGATTAAGAATGGTATTAACCTGCTATCGTTGCTTTGATTGAAACTCTTCTGCAATTTTATCTGCTTCATGTCATGAAAGTACGTCAGAGTTTGGAGTGTTCTTCATGAATTGTGATTGGTGGTTATGTTAACTCCTTAGGAGAATTAGATATGATATGTATGGACTCCGTATGGTTAGCTATTAAGACTTCATGAAAAACGAATGACGACAGTAGGTCAGTGGTGGACCATAATAATGCAGCAATGATTCTGCGAGTAATGAGCTGATTACAACCGTGAGAGTTGTATTGGAATGGATGTTGAGATTGAGTACCACTAATCGGGTCATGGTAGTGTATAAGTTATCATTGATAGACTAATTAAGTAGAGTATCTACCTATTGAATATTTATTCCCTCTTATGAAAAGAGAGTCGTATTACTATATGAGGAAGGTTGTGGTGCAAGCATAGAATTCTATTAACGATGATGTCTATAATGAGATCCCAGATTCGATTTTCGATATCAAGGGAGTTTCAAAGGTGATTATGTATAAGCTCGAGGAAGAGTGTGGGTCCATAGAATGATGGACGGGATAGCGAAAATATTTAGGCATGGGAAATACGAGGCTATAATGCTTGATGCTGATATAAATATGTATATGTTTTGTTCTCCTATGACAAACCTCTATAGTTCAGAGGTAGGTTCCAAACCAGATATTTTGTGGCAGTATATTTTTTTTCATATATACAATTCTCTTCAGTTCGTTCTTTTCTCTTCTTTTCATTTCATGTAAGCTGAGAAGAACAACCCTTCCAGAAGGGGAGGTATTGCCGAATGACTATCTATCTGTGTGATAGAAGTCGAGTAGGATACCAGCTATTGTTTAATTGCTTGTCAAGTACTAAAGGCTGGCCACCTTCTGTACTAACTATGCGATATAACAAGTGTTCATGATCATAGTGATCTCTCAATAAATTCTTTTACTTCTATATGAAGGATTAAGCTTTCGAAGATAGAAACAGCTGAAAAAGGAGTAGTAAAGTTATGGTGGTATTCGGAATGGAAACACATTCGTGATACTAAGGTTGACGTGGTTATTAAAAGGTTATAGAACGCTAGTGAGCAAAAGTGTAACCGGTATAATATTAGGAACGAAAGGTAGTAGCGATTACGAACTGGAAAAGAATGGGTATTGAGACGCCAAAGCTATAGTGCTAGAAGCTGTGATAAAATTCCATGCAATAGACTTGAAGGAATTTGGAATGATCACTTAATGCGGATTGAGTTATCTTACGACAATAGATCATATGTCATTATCAAGATGTCGCCTTATGAGATCCTTGAGGGAAGACAATGTCGATCTCCCTTATGTTAGGATGGAGTTGTAGAGCGCAAGATGCTCGGACCCGCAGTAATCCAAAGGACCAAGGATATGATAGATCGAATCAGAGGACGGCTGGTAGTAGCCCAAGATGGACATGATAAGTATGTTGATTTGACACGAAAGGATAAAGAGTATGAAATAGGGGACCTAGTAATGTTATAGGTATCCCTTGGAAAGGATTGATGAGGTTCGGAAAGAAAGGAAAGCTAAGTCTACAATTTGTTGGACCCTTGGATATATTAAGACGTTTGGGAAGTTAGCATATGAGCTAGCCCTAACCCCGAACATGTAGTAGGTCGTAACGTGTTTCACGTATCAATGTTAAGGAAGCGAAATTCAGATGCCAGATAAATAGAGGCATATGAGCGCATAGATATGCAACCCGACGTAACCTATATGGAGCAACCAGGAAGGGTTATAGAGTGAAAAGGAACAAGTGCTTAGGAGAAGGATTATCAAACTAGGCAGAGTTTGGTGGTAGAACCACAATGTGGGAAAATTGACTCGAGAGTTAGAAAGTGTAATGCTAAGAAAGTATCCCCATTTGTTTTCTATCTGATTCCAGGACGGAATCCTTTTAAGGAGGGGAGACTGTAATAACCCCAATTTTTGGAAATTTTTGAAACCCTTATGAATAGTGTTTTTGCTGAATGAGAAAACTTTTCATGCCACACTATGTAGGGGTTCTGATATGGATATTCTGAGATTTTATTAGTACTTTATATGGGATATAAGTGTATGTAAAGATCGTCAGAATCCAAATCCGAACACTTTGATTTTTCCCGGAAATACCCTAGATGCGGAAAGAATTGAGTATAAGGTAACAGGATAAAAAGGATTTAAATTAAAGGATTATGATAGAGGATCATAAAAAGGAATATAATGTATTGAGGAAGGTTAAGGGAACCTAAGTAATAAAATCCCGGGTATGATCCTTCAAACGATAAACGAAAACGAAAGTTAAGCGAACCGTATAACAGATCAGCGGTCATTAGGCAAACAATTAGGAAGTTAAGCAAAGGGATTAGAGGAAGTGATGTCACCCAACCAATGAGAAGAGGACAAGGAAGGGAGGATGACATAGCAATGTGATGTAAGCATGACATAGGGAAGGAGGAGGTGTGGTTGGTTTATAACCACACAAATAAAAGGTTATTAAGGTAATTAACCAAAAACAAAACAAAAAACAACCAAGCTAAGCCAAACAAATCAAAAAACACAAAATCATTTCATTCTCATCATCTTGCTCTCGGCTTTTCATCTTTTTCAAGGGCAAGAATTTCTAAAATCAAGTTCCAAGCATTGTTAAATCACAAGGTAATTATCTAAGCTTCCTTGTACATAGATATGGATATGCTATAAGTTTAAGCTCCTAATTCCTTCACAATCTCTTCCAATAAATCAAGGAAGAAGATGGTGAATAGTAACCTTCAAGAAATAACTTTAGTTTTCTTGAATTTTTATGAAAGATTAAGGTTATACAAGCAAGGATCAAGGTTCTTTTAGGCATTCAAAGCTCTTGGGTTGTGTTAGGAAGCTTCAAGGAGGTATAAAACAACTTTCACCTTTAACTTATAGTTTGAACTTTGAGTTTTGATGAGTTTATGGATGGATTAATGTATATATAGAAATATCCATGTATGTATAGCAAGATCCATGTATGTTAGATAGTTTGGTTGGATTTGTGGTGATTTTGGATATGAATCTTGGTTAATGGTTAATGAATCTTAAGTTATGGTTAGTAGATCATGTTTGTGGTTGAATAAGTTGGACAACCTTGAGATTATGGACTGACTTTGCCTTGATATAAGTTGTGTTTGATGTATTGATGATGGTTGGGTGGTTTGTAGTGAATTGGTAAAGAATTGGAGTGGTATAAATATTGGTAATCGCGTAAACATAGCCGTCGTAACGTCCGATTTTCTTTGGACTATTTTTGTGCATAGCATTAGGACCCGAGAACCCCCTGCTAGATTATGACCACTGCCATGTTTAGATAGCTCATGTTACGAGCTTCATTTTGATATGTAGTTCGTTCGATTCCGATTTACGGTTTAGGAGAAACGACCATTTCAAGTAACGGCGTTTCGCGAACGAAACTTTTTCCCTCGCCTTACTTTGAAACATAGGTTAAAGACAAAAAAGGGTTAATTAATGTATGAAACAATTATGGTAAGAGTGTTAGGAAGTTGGTAAGACACTCGCGAAAGAATCGCCTTAAAACTCGTAAAGGTTAAATCATTAAAAATGGTGGAGTCGAGGGTACTCGAGTGACTTAAGAGAATCAGTAAGCGCAAAGCGAGCGTTAGAGTCTGAGTTTGTTAGAGTATAGATTTACAAGTGACTTTGGTTTAATTCCAACTTACTTGTTGCTTATAGGTTACCAGACTCGTCCCGAGCCATTCGTAACCCCCAGTCGCTCAGGCAAGTTTTCTACCCGTTATAACTGTTGTTGTGATGTATATGTGTATATGCATGATCTTGCGATAAATGCATATTTATGATAGCAAATTCTTGCGATATATTGTAGCATGTTATATGATACATATGCATGCCTGTTTCGTATTCTTTCCATATATAATTGTTGATAATACCTATGCTAGAGGATAGCGGTATCTTGCATATACCCTTAGTATAGGGACTCAAAGGTGAAAATATTTTCTAAAACCGGGAGTCGAGGATCCCGAGTAGATTTTATATGGATATGGATATATATATATATATACATATATATGGTTATAGTTTTCAAAACTATTAATCGAATAAGGGTTATTCGATTACTTTAACTTTATTTTATTATTGAATATTATTTCGAATATTATTCGAGGACTTATGACTCCTTTTATATTATTTATTGAATATTATTTGAATATTCATTCGAGGACTTATGACTCAGTTTATATTATTTAATGAATATTATTTGAATATTCATTTGAGGATCTATGACTCCGATTATTTGCTGAGATATATTCTGTATTTTATTAAAGAATAATGTTTCGATAATCAAACTTATTTTCGATTATTCAAATGAAGATAATACTTTCATATAAGTATATCTTTGGTTATTTAATACTCGTTTCAAGTATAAATTTTAATACTTCTACTTCAATTATTTTTATAAAGATTATTCTTTATGGGAATATTATTTAAATAATAATATTCAGTCATTTTCTAAATGTTCTGGGGACTGATTTACTTCATTAAATCAGCTTTACTCCAAACACTCTATAAAGTATTTTCGAGTCTTAAAAAGGATTTTTAAAAGTTAGAGCGGATCCCAAAAACTCATTTTTATATTTAAGATCTTCCATTTTAAGGGGACTTGAATACTCGCTCAAAAATCTAAGGGATCCGGCTCTGTGGTGTATTTTATATTCGCAACAAGGTTGCAGTTTTGGTAAATGAATTGATTACTTACCCAACGTTCGGGAAGTAAGTCCATCTATCGAGTCGGCATAAGCAACATGGGCTTAGTGGGCGTCCATGATAGTGTAAGTGGCTCAGTGGGAGTCCATCAAATGCATAAGTGGCTGAGTGGCAGTCCAGCATAGGTCCTAATGCGGCCAGGGTGATGACCAGTGGGGAATTCGTCCATCTACTAGTAGAAAAGGTTACTTATTGGTATCTTTGCCTGATCAGCAAGATATCAGGTTTATGCCAAAATTCTTTCCTTTCCAAATTTATTGGATATTGCAATTCTGTTCATACTTTACATGACAGAGGTTTTCAGGAAATTGTATAAAGAAGATGTATATGTGGATATATATATATATATATATCAGAACTTAATGAAGTATATCATGACTTCATTTCCTTTAATAATATTTCAAAGATTGAATCTATTCAAGTCTTATCTTGTGGTCTCATCAGTGGGATGAACTTTTGAAACTAATTATAACTTGAACGGTGGTAGTTCAAGTAGTATTTGGGAAAGATATAAGTATTTTGGGGTATCTTGTAACTTCATCTTTTAAACTTATATCTAATTAATAATTATCTTATGAATGACAAAGATTTTCAGAAAAAAACGTTGAGACAAGGTTAGATATATGAGATCACCTTGCAACGATATTTTTATACAGTTATACACTGGGACTTTGTGTATATTATACATGGAAGAGGACTTCCAATATTTTGAAAAGTATATATGTATATATATATATACTGAATATTTTGCGACTTCATCGTATTAAGTTATCAACTTGGTTCATTTCTTTTGACCAAGATTTTCATGAGTACTATGAGAAGGCTCATATATTGTTAATCATTATACATGTTATTTTGGTGGGCTTGCTGCTCACCCTTGCTTTCTTCTTTCATCACACAACATCAGATAGACAAGATGAACAGGACCAAACTCCCAATTCGCGAGCGGATAGGAAGCGTTCCGCAGCTTCCTATAGGCATTGAAGTCACTGTAGCTGAGGTAGGGAACTACCAATAGACTAGGCTTCAACTTTTGATGTACCAAATTTATGTATATCTATGAATTGTAATAATGGCAAAGAAATGTAAATTTATTCAGAACCCTTTTGAGGTGTAATGGCTTATAATTGTGGAATAAAACGACTTATGTTATTTTTTTGAGTATTCATCTCTGAGACTATAACGTATGGTGTGTGTGTTTATTGTGGGGTCACAGTACAGAGTAGTTGAGTAATTATTAAGATTGGGTGTTATTAAGGGAAATGGAACTCGTGACAACCTGGATCCCCGACCCCGGATCTGGGGGTGTTACACTTGAGGACAGTCTAGTCATAGTAATTGGTCTAGTTCCGAAGCATATCTGTTAAGCATTTGCACACACCACGTTTCTGGCTGAATGTCCGTTTGCATGAGTTTATTGATCTTTAGTTGTCTAACTGCATTCGTTGAGATGTGGCAATTTGGTTGGTTAATTGTAGTAAGGGGGATCGCTGCATTTTCATATAGATTGCATTCATGCATATTTTTATTTGTTTTTGAGTCTGTGACGCTTGAGGGCAAGCATCGATTTAAGTTTGGGGGTGTGATAAGTGGCATTTTATACCACTTAGAACGTCTTAAAATGGCTTAAATTGGCGTTTTGAAATCAAGTATTTTGTGTATTTGATGCGTTTTTCTAGTGTTTATGCATTTCAGGGTTTTAGTTGCATTTCGGGGGAGGAATCATCAAGAATAAGCCTTGGCATGTGTTCATCATTGCGAGAGGAAAGAAACGGGCAGATTACGGCGAAGAAACGGAGCAAAATCAGATTTTTTCCAATAGAGGTCTGAGCGCCCGCTCAGCATTGCTGAGCGCCCGCTCAGCTATGTTGAGCGGCCGCGCAGGGTCGGGAAAAAAGACAAATTATTTTAGGACTTCTACTTCTGTTTGGTTTCCACTTCTATGTAATCTGAGTTTTATGGGACTATTATATAAGTAGATTTGAGACGTTTTCACAAGGGGGGATTAAAAAGAAGATTGTGTTTTTATGCAAGAAGCGAAGGAGATAAGGAAGAAGACCAATTTAGCACACCGCAACGAAGAGGAAGCATATCTTCTTGTGATTCTTGTTTCGTTGTAACGTTGGATGCTAGTTTTCTTGCTTTGAACTTATTTACTCTTGTGACGTACTCTGTTTTAATATAATTAGTTAGTTATTATTTTCTTGTGTTTGTTTATCATGATTTCATATGAACCTATGATGACGATAAGTTCTATTATGGGCTAATCGTGATCATGGGGTTACAACGGATTTATTATGGAATTCTTTAGTTAATTGTTTAATACTTTAGTGTGTGATGATTGCATGATATCTAGTATTGGTTGTGCGTATTCGTCTTATGTATGTCGCGAACATATAAGATAGGGTGTTAATCTCTTGTGAAGCGACGGTGGATCTTGAGATTTAGAACTTGCCATGCTAGCATAGGTTCATGTACGTTGTGCATGATTAGTGGGTAACTCTAACAGTTTTATTTGCCCTATGTAATCAAAAGGAATAACTTGTGCTTAAATCGTTGTGTTGTCAATTTCTATAGACATATAGGAACTCAACATAATTGATGACTATTCAACTTCTATCTTAATTGTGGATGTTTGGTAGAATGGTATTAGTACAATGAAAGTTGGCTTTTATCAGTTTCGTGTTATTTGATTAATATCATCACTGTCACATGCTAAAGGTAATAACAATGGCTATAGAAGGAAGTAATAATGAAGTTGTGATCTCATGAGTGTTTTATTATTGATAAATTGAAGTGTTAGTTAAGTGATTAATTAAGTAGTTAATTATAGTTAATATTTAATCAACAATTTTAAGTGTTAGTGTCTTAACATTGAAAAGTAATCATACCTTGGTGAGTGAGTTTAATTAGACAATAATTTAGTCTGAGTCTCTGTGGGAACGAACTAGAAAGTATTCTATATTACTTGCGAACGCGTATACTTCTTGTGAATATTAGCGCGTGTTTTCGCCCTAACAGTATCTCTCCATAAAGCGGGCCGGACGGACCAGCTCGCGTTTTTTTTATTTTATAGGCTCGCATCGCTTCTATGTTCAAAGTGAATAAAATGTATTCAAAATAAACCCCAAGTAAAACTAACTCGCATTGCTATCATCCTTGAAATATGATTACTTTGGCCGCATATGCCGAGTTTATTTTGTTATAGACCGAGCCCAGCGGCTCTCATCATATGTCAATCCTTTTTATAAAAAAGGTCATGTTAGATATATTTGAGATGTCATTTCTAATATGTTTCATGTTTAGTTTTCAGATCTTAACAAACAGGAAATATTAGTACTTACTGGAATCAGTACTTACCGGAAGTCGGAACTTAAGGATATCAGAACTTAGATTATCAGAAGATATATATCAGAAGATGGATATCATAACTTAAGTACGAGAGGACTAACAGTTAAGGAAGGAAGCTAATTTACAGGAAAGAAGATCGAGACTCATACAAAAGAAGATATGCATGGAAAGAGTTAGAGGACTTAAAGACTTGTATAAGATATCTGATTGATATATTTTAGGAGATAGAATTATATTCCATATCAATTAGAAGTTATCTTGTAACTGTGTACTATATAAACACAGACACAGGTTTACATTATATATGTTATCATTATCGAGAAGATCATACATTGTAACCTAGCAGCCTCGTGATATTTGTTCATCACTAAGAGAGAACAGTTGCATTATAACGGAGTTTATTATATCGAATATATCTGTTTACTGTTACTTGTGTTCGAAATTGATTTGATTGTATTCTACACTGTATTCAACCCCCTTCTACAGTGTTGTGTGACCTAACAAGTGGTATCAGAGCCTATCTGTTAACACACATAAAGTAAAGATCCAAAACAATCATGTCTGAAGAAGCGGAAAATCCAACCAAGCCCGCCAAAACTGAAGAAACTCAAAAGACTCAAATCCACAGTCGATATGAGACTATTAGGGTTCCCATACTGAGACCTTCTGAGTACCCCATATGGAAAGTGAAGATGGCTATATTTCTGGAAGCTACAGATCCAGAATACCTTGACAGAATTAATGAAGGACCGCATAAGCCAACCAAGCTCTCTGTAGTAGTTGCAGATCAGCCAACAAAGACCATACCAAAGGAGAAAATTGAGTATACAGGTGAAGATATCTAATCCATTGCCAAGGATGCAAAGGTAAGGCATTTGCTGCATAGTGCCATTGATAATGTCATGTCAAACAGGGTAATTCATTACAAGACTGCAAAGAAGATATGGGATGCTTTGGAGACAAGATGTCAGGGAACTGATGCAATTAAGAAGAACATGAGGACTATACTCACTCAAGAGTATGAGCACTTTGACTCAAAAAGTGATGAGTCATTAACTAACTTATATGACAGGTTTGTCAAACTCTGGAATGATCTGTCACTGGTGGACAAGGAATATGATCTTGAAGATTCAAATCTAAAATTCCTTTTAGCTCTTCCTAAAAGTTGGGATTTGAAGGCTACTATTATAAGAGACAACTATGCTCTTGATGAAACTACTCTTGATAAAATTCATGGTATGCTCAAGACTTATGAACTTTAGATGGATCAAAGAAGCAAAAGATATGGGAGAAAGTCAAGGATAGTTGCTCTTAAGGCTGAGGAGGAACCCCCCAAAGTGGTTGTCTGAAAGAAAGGCAAAGGATAAGCTCTCATCAAAAAGTCTGATTCAGAATCATCAAGTTCTGATGATGATGATTCAGAAACTAAAAGTTTACCTGAAGTAGATGCTGATGAAGAGATGATGAAATTGTGTGCTCTAATGGTGAAGCGTATCACAAATATAGCCTACATGAAATTCATAAGGGGAAAGAAGTTTTTCAAGAAAGGTGGAAGTACTGATAAGAAAGGGTTCAGAAAGTATGAAGGCAAAAGTTCAAAGTCTGACAGAAGAGATGACTCAAAAGTCAAATGCTACAGTTATGGCGAAAGAGGCCACATATCTCCTGACTGTAAGAAAGGAAAGAGTGACAAAGGCAAGGCACTTGTCACAAAGAAGAAAAGCTGGCCAGTCTCTTCAGATTCTGAAGATGAGGTGGATTATGCTTTAATGGTAAATGCTGATGGCAGCCCTGAAACTGCTGAATTGAAGGTACCTCAAACAACTTATGCTTTTCATACTAATGATATTACTGAGTTGAGATTATATCTTAAAACCATGTTTATTAGCTATAGACATCAGACTTTAACATGTGAAAGATTAACTTCTGAAAATCTTGCTTATAAGAAAAGGAATGATTATTTAGAAAAAGAGTTAGTTATGTTCCATCAAACTCAGAAAGAGTGAGATGATGCTTTTTATGTTAGAGATGAATTGCTAAAATTGAATAAATATCTCAAAACTGAGTTAGAAAAAGAAAAAGAGATTATCAGGACATGGACTAACTCTGGAAGAACAACTTAGAATTTATTAAGTAGTGGAAACTGGAAAGAGGGCTTAGGTTATGGAGATGATAAAAGTGAAAAAGGAACTGAACAAATTGAGCCAATTGTTGTTAAACAAATTGTTAAGCCAAAGGTAAATCATGTTAAATTTGTAGCTAAAACTGTAAAGTCTGATTCTGAAAAGATGAAAGAATCTGTGACAGAAGTTAAGGAGAAGTCAACTTCTAACAAATTAGAACAGGATAAACCAGCTAAAGTCAACATAGGCTTAATGACTAAGAAGCAGCTTAAGCATAAGCTGAAAGAAATAAGGAATGTCAACAAGGTTAAAGTAGCTAGGAAAAATAGGAATGGAAAGGAAGGTGTGAATAAAAGAAATAATTATATGCCTATTCCTAATGCTCCTAGAAAGAAATGTTATAACTGTGGAAACTCTAACCATCTTGCTTCTTTTTGCAGGAAGAATAAGAATATAAACTCTTTACCTCCTAAGTTAGGAGTTAAGAGTCAGTCTGTTAGGTTTAAGCCACAAAATCCTTGTTTTCATTGTGGAAGTTTATGGCATTCCATTTATACTTGTAAGGAATATCATAGTTTATACTATGATTATTTTCAAATAAAACCTTCTTTGAAGAAAGTTGCTTTAATTCCTTCTAGTGTAAAGTCTGATGCAAAGTCTAATATAAGTTCCGATAAACAGCATGTTAGCATAAATTCTGATATTAAATCCGCTGCTAATGCTAACAAACTTAAAAAGGCCAAAGGATCTAAGCAAGTCTGGGTCCTTAAAACTAACCAGTAGTGGTCTTTGTGATTGCAGGGCAACAAGAAAAACATCCTAGTACTGGATAGTGGATGTTCAGGACATATGACTGGAAATAAAGCCCTGCTCTCAGAATTTGTGGAGAAAGCTCGCCTAGAGTTTCTTATGGAGATGGCAACATGGGAAAAACTCTGGGATATGGAAGTATTAATCTTGGGAATGTCATTATTGAAACAATAGCTCTTGTCTCAGGACTTAAACACAATCTGCTGAGTGTGAGTCAAATCTGTGACAGAGGTTATCATGTGAATTTCTTTGAAGAACACTGTGAAGTTGTAAGCAATTCCACAGGCAAAGTGGTTCTGAAAGGTTACAGGCATGGTAACATTTATAAAGCCAGACTTTCAACAAGTTCTGATGGTTCTGCAATCTGTCTGTTGAGTAGAGCATCAATTGAAGAAGATGGAATTGGCACAAAAGACTCTCTCATTTAAAATTCAACAACATAAATGAGCTTGTAAAGAAAGATCTTGTAAAGAAAGATCTTGTGAGAGGATTACCAAAATCAGTATTTGCTCCTGATGGCCTTTGTGATTCATGTCAAAAGGAAAAACAAAGAAAATCTTCTTTCAAGAGCAAAATTGAGTCATCGATTCTTGAGCCCTATCACCTACTGCATGTTGATCTATTTGGTCTGGTCAATGTCATGTCTATTGCAAAGAAGAAATATGTTATGGTTCATCCCGAACAGCTGTCAAAATTTGATCTAAAAGCTGATGAAGGAATTTTTGTTGGATATCCACTTTCCACAAAAGCCTTCAGAGTCTACAATTTAAGAACAAGGGTTGTCATGGAATCTATCAATGTATCTTTTGATGATAAGAAGAGAACTGGACTTGAAGATTTCAATGATCACGATCAGCTGAGATTTGAAAATGAAGACTTAAATTCTGATTCTGTAAATTCTGATGACTTATACTCTGATCCTATAAGTACTGATGTCATTGAATCTGTGGTAACAACTCCAAAGGAAAATGCACCTGTCCAGGGGGAGCAAGCTAAAGATTATACCACATATCAAGACACTCAAGAAGCATCAGAACCTGTCACTGGCTCTTTAAGTTCTGATTCATCTAGTTCTGATGAGCCAAATTCTGATAATTCTGGTAGCTCTGATACTTCAAATCCTGAAGGATCCAAGTCAAACTCTGAAGTCTCGGAGAGCATAACTACAGGGGGAGCATCAGAAAATACTGATGGAGACAACATGGATCATTGGGGAGGATCCAGTTCTAGAAGTCAACTTCAATCTACAAGGAAGTGGACCAAATCACATACACCTGACTTAATTATTGGAGATCCTGAAGCAAGTGTCAGAACTAGAACTGCAACATCAAATGAATGTCTCTATCATTCTTTTCTATCTCAGACTGAACCAAAGAAAGTGGAAGAAGCTCTTCAAGATGCTGATTGGGTACAAGCAATGCAGGAAGAGTTAAATGAATTTGAAAGAAATAAAGTATGGACCCTATTGCCAAGACCAAAGAACAGATCAGTTGTTGGCACAAAATGGGTGTTCAGAAACAAAACTAACAGTGATGGCATAATTACATGAAATTAAGCAAGGCTAGTTGCTAAAGGCTACTCTCAACAGGAGGGTATTGGTTATGATGAAACATTTGCACCAATTGCCAGATTAGAAGCCATAAGGATCTTTTTGTCTTATGTTGCTCATAAAAAGTTTAAAGTCTTTCAAATTGATGTGAAAAAGTGTTTTTTTAATAGAGAATTGGAAGAAGAGGTCTATGTTGAACAACCTCCAGGCTTTATAGATTCAAAATTTCCAAATCATGTCAATAGGCTTGACAAAGCACTTTATGGCCTTAAGCAAGCTCCTAGAGCATGGTATGAGACTTTAGCTCAATTCCTTCTCGAAAATGGATTTCACAGAGGTACAATTGATAAAACACGGTTCTACCTCAATCATGGAAAGTACTTACTTTTGGTACAAATATATTCTGATGATATCATATTTGGTTCTACAAATGCCAAACTCTGTGAGAGGTTTGTAAAACTAATGCAGTCAAGATATCAAATAAGTATGATGGGAGAACTTAGTTATTTTCTGGGCCTTCAAGTCAAGCAGAATGAAGAAGGTACTTTTATCTGTCAATCCAAATACACCAGAAATTTACTGAAGAAATTGGGAATGCAAGATTGTTCAACAGCATCCACTCTCATGGCCACTGCAACCAAGTTAGATAAAGATACTGATTCATCAATAGATATTACTAAATACAGAGGTATGATTGGCTCTTTACTCTATTTAACTACAAGTAGACGTGATATCATGTATGCTACCTGTCTTTGTGCAAGATTTCAGGTTGATCCAAGAGAACCTCACTTAATAGCTGTGAAAAAAAAATTCAAGTACCTTAAGGGTACAGCTCATCTGGGATTGTGGTATCATAGAAAATCAGATTTTAAGCTAATAGGTTACTCAGATGCAGATTTTAAAGGATGCAAAATAGACAGGAAAAGCACTAGTGGAAGCTGCCAATTTCTTGGAGGCAGATTGGTTTCTTGGTTTAGCAAGAAACAGAAGTCAATTTCCACATCAACTGAAGAAGCAGAATATATTGTTGCAGGAAGCTATTGTGCACAGATTCTTTGGATAAAGAATCAGTTACTGGATTATGGGTTAGAATTTTCTAAAATCCCTATTTACTGTGAGAATCAAAGTGCTATTGCTATGACAGGTAATCCAGTTCAACATTCATTGACAAAGCACATCAGCATTAGGTACCATTTCATAAGGGAACATGTGATGGAAGGTACAGTGGAATTGCATTTTGTTCCAACAGATCAACAACTAGCAGATATCTTCACCAAACCACTATGTGAAGCTACTTTTACAAGGCTGGTAAATGAACTTGGAATGGTTTCAGGTTCTTTCTCTAAATCTGCTTAGTTTTTGTTCTCATGCATCAGACTTTATGATCAGTGTTTACAAATTGTCTTATCTTCATGCAATCTGTTCTTTAATTGAAATTCATTAAATGCTGATTGTTATCTGATGTGGATCTTTAAGCTCTGATAGTGTTTTGAATGTTCTGTGACTATTCAATCCAATGAGGATAACTGTGCTAGATGTTGACCTAGTAGTCTTTAACATACTAGAAATCCCATGTATGAATTAGTTATTTATGTGGAAACTCATTAACACAAGCAAATTCTGATTTTGAGCTTAGTCAAATTTACTTTGTGTATCTTATTACTAAGTCACAAACTAGATTCTTGCTTCTTATCTGTCAGATTCTGATTTCAGTAAATCTTAAGAATGAACTAAATGTTGATAAGCCTCACTTATCGAAAGAAAAGAAAAAAAATAAAAGTCAGGTACTCATTTGAGATCTAGAGTAAAAATATAGAAGGGAAGACCCAAGTGCATTGCTGGTATTAAGTAATATGCATTAGAAAAGCAAATAAATTTTCTTGGTGACTTTTCACATTCTCTGATTACTGGAGAAATACTATGACAACAGCATAAATTCTGATAAGCAGTCGTGACTCACTTACACTGAGAAGCCACTGTAACAAGGAATTTCAAAAGATGCATAAAATGAGCACAAATAGTTGAGGTGGACTCTTGCATAAATTTGTTTTATAGTAGACTTCATGATTGATGACAGATTTTAAGCACATTTCTTAGTTATGCCTTATTTCTAAGTGTTAGGTCACACACACTGTAGAAGAGGGTTGAATACAGTGTTTATCACAATCAAATCGAATTAAAGAACACAAATAATAGAAAACAAGCTTTATTAAACTCTGTTACAATATGGAATTGTCCTCTCTTAGTGATGAACAAATTATCACGAGAGCTGCTAGGGTTACAATAAATAATAACTTCGCTAATGAAAACACATATAGTGTAAACCCTATGTCTATGTTTATATACTACACAGTTACAAGATAATTGCTAATTGATATCGAATATGATTCCGTATCCTAAATTATATCAACTAGTTATCTTTACTTCCAAGTATTCTATTCTTCATAGAATTCCTTCTTCATGCATATCTCTTCTTGCATTTGTCTTGATCTTCTTTCCTTACAATCAGCCATCTTCCTTATCTGAAAGTCTCATTAAGTCCTGATATTATCTTCTGATAAATATCTCCTGATAACTTAAGTTCTGACAACTTTAAGTTCTGACTTAGTATAAATGCTGATTTCCAGTTAAGTATTGATTTGTCCTGTTAAGTAAGATCTGAAAACTAAACACAAATCATATTAGTCATGACATTATCAAATATATCTAACAATCTCCCCCAACTTGTAAATTAGCATAATATACAAGTTTAACAGATATTTGATGATGTCAAAAACATTAAGTACAAATGCATGAGAATTTGACTAGATAACTATAACTTACAGTCCTTGTAGCTTTACCATTTTTAACTTCTGATAACAGCTTCAGTCTGTATACACATCAGAATTTAATCAGTTGTAGATCTTTGACTTGGCTTCAATTACCGATCTCTTTGATATCAGGAGTTGTTCTGAGATAGTTCTTTAACAAACATCTCTCAGCATATTCAAGTTCATTAACCATCCTCCTTTTAGCATTCTTCAATTCAACTGTATCTTCACCAATTTGAAAGATAGCAGTCCTGAGATCATTTATTCTAGCTTTTCTTATATCCTGATCTAGTCTGATCAAATATGCCTTGTCAGACTCAAGATTGAATTCCACAGCTTTATAACCCAAAAAGGTAGTTATAATCTTAGCATAGTTAGGCTTCATCTCGACAATATCACCCTTGTGATCTCTGTACTTGGGACAGTATGTGCTGTCAGACTTCACAAAATAAAGCTTCTTCTGTCTCTGAATTTGAGTCTTCAAATAATTTGCAGCACCATCTGTTAATCTGTTCTTCACTTGAAGTAAGAATAGAACATGTTCTAGTTCCTTATAATACTTCAGTGATATAGCATTCTGCCTAATATGGTATACCCTTCTATCTGCCATAAAATATAAAAAGATATATTCTTTCAAGAAGGTATGGTAAACCATCTATACAGATTCAAGTTGATTCAATCTTTCAGGAGTTGCTCCAACAACAGGTTCACTTAAAGAAGTTGGATCATTGGTTGTGTTCTGTATTCTTCTTTCATCATCACTACCCAATCCAGATTTATCTCTTGCTTCTTTTCCTCTAACCACTCTTGCTTCAAAACCATTTGTTGCAGTCTTCAAAGGTTGAGTCTGTTTAGCTTTGGTAAATCCTAGTAGGAGTAACTTTGAAGGTTTAACATGAGCAATGTCAGAGGTTTCCGTTTCCTTATCTTCTGATATCAAGCCAACTTGAGCTATGTCAGAGGTTGCTTGCTTCATTTTCATATCAGAACTTACTATATCTTGACTCTGAACAACTTGAGCCATGTCAGAGGTTGTTTGAGAAATCTTCCTTTGTATTAGAGTAAGACTAGCATCTTCATCAGATATTTCTTCATCCATAAATGGTACATAAACCTTTACAGGTTCATCAACTTTTTCCTTGCCCTTAGACCTTAGATCTATCTCCATTTGTGATTTGGCCTTGGTTGCCTCAGGATTTGTCCTATCTTTTATCACAATGCCTTTAACCTTAGGAAGTTTCTTTTCACCAACAGAAGCTTTAGATTTGGAGTTGACTTTTTCTAACTTAAGTCTAGCTTCTTCTTCCTTTAGACTCTCAAAGTCCATTCCTGGATTTTCTTTCAGAAATAACTGTCTTGAAATTTCCTCATCAAGTTCTAGATGTTCGTCAAAACTTATCCTTTTACCAGTATAGAACTTATTCTTCTCCCAGTATCAGAACTTGTTCTTTGACTTGTAGTTCCAGCTTTGCTTGATGAAAAACCTTTACTTTGACCATGACCTCCACCCATTCCAGAGTTTCCCTAGTCATCTTTTTCATCATCATTTCCCTTCAGTGGCTTAACAGTTTTGCATTTGGACTTAATTACTTTCTCCCCCTTTTTGGCATCAGCAGGTAAAAGAAGAGAGAGAAGCAATTCCACTGAGGATTGGATCTCATTGAGTTGATTTTGATGAGAAGCTTGATTCTTCAAAATGTCATCAATCTGAGCCTGTTGCTTCTCCTGAGTTTTCTCACTGTACTCAATTCTGTCAAAGGTAGGTTTGAAAAACCTTTTCTTGTCCAGCTTGGCAACCATATCTTGCTGATTTAAGGATTCTTGAATCTTGTCTACCTTGGCCTGAGTTACAGATTGTTGACTTTGAAGGTGTCTTGTACTGAGTGCAGTTTCCCGGAGCTGTGTCTTGAAATCATCATTGACTAGCATCTCATCAGCCTTTGCCAAGTGCTCAGCAAGTATGTTTGAAGTAGGAACGAAATCAACTTTGTTCCATTCCTTGGTCCACTCCCTTCCTCTAGGGGTTTCACTCTAAGGTACTGGTGCATCTCCTCTAACAAACTTTTTAATAAGATCAGCTTTTGAAGGAGCTTGTGGAGGTGCATGTCCTGATGGACCAGCTGCATCAGCATCTACATTGACAGCAGCTTCACCAGTAAGTTCAATATTAGCAGTATCATAACTTATAGAATCAGCATCATCACCTTTCTATGATAAAAGAATAGTATAAGAGGCTATTGAGACTTCAACATCATCCTCTAAGTGCTGATCTCCAACTAAGTTCTGATCAACAGCGAAACCTTGATGCCCACCTAAATTCTGATTTTCATCATCCAGATTCAGAATTGGTGTAGAAGGAATATATTCATTAAAATCAGCATCTAGAATTGGTGTTGTTGGTGGAGTGAGTTGAGTTGGTGGAGCTTCTAGATACAAAACCTGAGGTACTTCCAAGTTATGAATGTCAATTTCATCACTTGGCCCCTGGTTATCAGTATGTACTGGAGATACTAGAGGTGTGGGAATATGAGTTATTTCTGGCTCATGAAGTGGAGAGTGATGAGTTGCATGAAGGTCTGGATCAGAACTTGAAGAATTGTGAGCTTCAACAGGGTCTTGTGAGATCAGAGATTCCTGACCACCTTCCTTAGCTGCTGCTTCCGTTCCTTTACCAGAATCTGTAGGCCTTTGCTAATGTTTTAAATCTTTTAGCTTTTGAGGAGACTGTAGGAGCTGCATCATCAGAATTAATTGTTCTAGGCCTTTTGAGGGACTTAGAACTCCCAGTCTCTGTATCTTTCTGAGAAGAGACTTTCTCAGCTGCAGAAACAACAGGTTCTATAGGTTGACCTGTGCCTCATCATCTGATTCATCTCTCAAGATGATCCTCCTTCTTTTCTGCTGTGAAACTTTCTTAGATCTTGATGCTGTTGCTCTAGCAGAAGAAGGCTGCACTGGATGTGCTGAAGGTTGAGATGACTGTGATGGTTTGAAATATGTCCTAATGGAGGGTTGAGCAGGTTGAGGTTGAGAAGTTTGAGGTGTTTGTGTAGATGTGGTATGTTCTAATGGCTGTTGTGATGGCTGGGATGTGTTGGTGGGTTGAACATCAGGGTAAACAGATATGTAGGTATGAGGATCAGCATTTACCAGTATCTGTTTCACTAAATGAGGTATCTGTAATGGTCTAATAACTTGTTTCTTTATATCAGCATTTAGCAAGTCATTAAAAGCCCTCTTTGTAAGCTTAAAGGGTGGAATTAAATTAGTGGTAGGTTGGGGCTAATCAGCATAACAAAAAGAATATATAAGCTGACAGAATCTAGCAAAGTATACTACATTCCTATCCTCTGTCATCCTATCCCCTATGAAACCTAACACAGCACTTGCAAAATCAAAGTGAGTTTGATGAATAAGAGCATACCCGATTTGTTGACTCATGATTGGAATGACATTAAAGTTGGAGCACTTATTGGCGAATGCCTTAGTGATACAATCGAAGAAAAAGCTCCATTCCTTCCTGATATTTGCTCTTTTTAATTGTCCAAGCTTTCCCAAACTGCTCTCATAGCCCAAACTGGCCATGAGCTGCTGAAGAACAGGGTCCTCCACTGTTGAGAATATACAGCCTTCTGGTAAGTGAAGAGCTTTACGAACGGCTCCAGGAGTGAACACATGTTCAACATCATTGACTTCAAATACAATGCTTGGAGTACCAGTAGAACCACCATCATCAAAAATCCCAGTTCGCCAAAACGTTAGTACTTGTTGGCTTGAAATGGCTTGAGGTTGGGTCAAAGCATACCCAATCTCACTATTTGCTAAGAAATCTTGCACAAAGTGCAAATCTGATGGAGCTTCAGCCTTGTTCAAGATAGCAGCATAGTTTTTTGGTACAAACTTGGCTCCATCAATAATTAAATCCTTGGGTGCTATGAGAAATAATTGGGAAATAAAATTGCCTGTAAGGTGTTTGATAAAATATCTGTAGAGAAACCGTCAGAAATTGTGAGAGAGAATAAGAAAAGAGAAAGAGTAGAATAAGAATGAAAATAAAAGATTTAAAAGTCTTTTATCTCTTTTACTTAGACACCCCACGTGACAGCAGTTAATAAGTAGTGGAACAGACCTTTACACCTGTCATACATGCAGTAGTTAAGGCAAAAGTTAATGGGCACGGTAAATAAGCAATTATTACTTATCACATGCAGTTTTTCAAGGAGAAAAACCGTCCCACTAACCAAGTAATCCCATTAAATAAATGAATATTACTGTTTTATCTCTCATAAACCAATATTCTGGAAAATATGACCGTTAAGGTAATGACCAAAAATAAACCAAGTAAAGAAATAGTGCCACGTCAACATCAGAACTTGATTATTATCAGAATTTAAAAGGTCATCAGTGTTGGATTTTAAACGCAGCGGGGGCATGGCAAAACACTTTTACACACATAAAATCCAAATAAAAGCATATAAATCGTGGTAAAAAATGAGGGATCGAATACTAACCTTTAATATGCGATCCAAAAGCAACGATCGGAGATCCTTAGCAGCTGCTCCTCAAACGTGAAGCACTCCACCGGTATCCACCAAGAAAATGACGTTAAGGAGGAGGAGGAGGTGGAGAGAATTGGGTTTTATAAAACTTTTGGGTTTTTGGTTTGAATAAAAATAGGGTTTATAATAGTATATTTATAGGCAAAATTTTTAGCTGAAATTTTCCCATAAATATTATTATTATTATCCCATTTATTATTCTCATTAATAATTAAAACACCTTTTAATTATTAATCCTTTGTCTAAACACTTTAGAAATAATTCTCTCTCTTGATTTAATTTCCAAAAATTAAATCCTTTAATTAATAATATTAAGAACTTTTCTTAATTAATTTATAATCAATTAAATCTCATTTAATTAATTATTAAATTTGCCAATTAATTATTTATTTCATAAATAAATAATTATCAGCCATTATTAATTAATTCCTCCACCATTAAATCATTCTCTTTTTATGGTGTGACCCTGTAGGTTTAATATTAAGCCGGTAGTAGAAATAAATAATAATAAAACTATTTTATCATTATTTATATAAATTCTCTAATTTATTAAATATGATTAATTAATTAATCATATTTATTCTACATCGTGAGGGATACTTCTCAGCATATCGCGACTATCCGGATAATATGAATTCACTGCTTAGAATACCAAGAACCTATTCAGTGAATAGTTACCGTACAATAAACTCCTTCTTCCCTACAATGTCCCGATTAAATATAAGGCATGGATCTCGTGTCAAGCCTATCTAATTCAATCACTTGCTTACCATTTACTATGCGTAGTTCTATGCAAATTAGAAACTCCTTTCTAATTTCATTCACTCTGGCCAGAGATTCCTGAACTAGCATAAGTGGATCAGCCTTGAACATTCGCTAGGGGTAGATCCTATATTGATCATACACTATCTTCGTGTATAAATTCCTATACCCAGTAGAGCCCTAATAATTGTCCCTGGAGACTAAGAACTAAACCAAAGCATAGTTCAGTGTACACAAGATGACTATGATGACCTCAAGTCTAAGGATACTTGTACAACTATTACTATGTGAACAACTACTGACACGTGAGTGAACTCCATCAGTTGTTCAGCTGTGCGAGTCATGCTCAGTGAATTTATTTTATAATAAGCACCTACATACTAGCTATAGTATCACCACACAAATGTCTATGAGAACAGACATCCTTCATAATGAAGCAAGCATAGTATGTACCGATCTTTGCGGATTATTAATTACCAGTTAGTAATCCTACGACCAAGAACTATTTAAGTTTAGAGTTATCATATTTTAGGTCTCACTATTATGATCTCATCATAATTCATAAAAAGCTTTACTCTAAACTATGGTATATCTTATTTAAACACTTAAATAGATAGAGCCCGTAATAAAAACAAAACAAGTCTTTTATTAATATCAATAAAATCAAAACAGATTATATAAAAAGTTATTCCTAAATCCTAATACATGATTGGACTTAGGACATATTCCTTTCAATCTCCCACTTGTACTAAAGCCAATCACTCTGGTATCTAATACTCATCTAGTCTTTATGACGATTAAAGTGACTTTCAGAAAGTAGCTTTGTGAGTGGGTCTGCTATATTGTTATGTGTGTCAACTCTATTTCAATACAATATAAGAAATGTTACCGCGCTCCCACTAACCCTTTTGTAGACGCATAGTTCATCTACGTTTTTGATAAAACCAAACTCTTTGATTGTCTCATCAAAACGGATATTCCATCTACGAGAAGCTTGCTTTAAACCACATATGGTTCGCAGTAGCTTACACACTAGGTTTTCATTTCCCTCGGAAAGAAAACCATCTGGCTATATGCCAGATCTCATAGTCGTAGTAAGCAGCAATCGCAAGCAAAATCCGAACTGATTTTAACAGGGCTACAGGTAAAAGGTTTCATCAAAGTCAATCCATTGCCTTTGTTTGAATCCTTTTTCCACAAGCCTGGCCTTATAGGTCTCCACCTGGCCATCTATTCCAATCATTCTTTCGTATACCGTATACATAGATTCCTTTTCGGATTTCATGGCACTATGTCATTTCTCTGAGTCAACACTACTCACAGCCTCATTATAGGTCACAGGGTCGTCATCATCAATGATCGACAACTCATTGTCATTCTTAATGACAAGGCCATATTACCTCTCAGGTTGGCGAGACACTCTTCATGTTCTATGAATGGGTTGTTCCACAAAAGGTTGTTCAGTCAGAACAGGTGTTTCCACTTGATCCGTAGTAGTTTGTGCTTCTTGAACTTCATCAAGTTCAATTTTGCTCCCACTGTTTCCTTCAAGGATAAACTCCTTTTTCAAGAAGGTAGCATGTCTGGAGACAAACACCCGATGATCGGTGTAAAAGTAATACCCTAAAATCTCTTTAGGATATCCCATAAAACTACATTTTACGGATCGATATTCCAGCTTATCTGGGTCAACTTTCTTGACATAAGCTGGACATCCCCAAATCTTAACGTGTTTTAGACTCGGTTTCCTTTCTTTCCATATCTCATACGGAGTTTGGGGAACAGATTTGGAAGGCACCTTATTCAGTAAATATGTTGAGGTTTCCAATGCATAACCCCATAGGAATACTGGAAGATTTGCATAGCTCATCATGGACCGAACTATGTCTAACAAAGTTCGATTTCTCCTTTCAGATACCAATCTGGAGGCGTCCACTGGGAGACTATACCATTTACTTTGAGATAATCCAGAAACTCTCCATTCAAGTATTCACCACCTCGATCTAATCGAAGAATTATAATACTATGTTTGGTTTGTTTCTCCACTTCATACTTTTATTCTTCGAACTTTTCAAAGGCCTCAGACTTGTGTTTCATCAAACACATATCCGAATCTAGATCTATCATCTATGAAAGTAATGAAGTATGAAAATCCACCCATGGCTTGCTTAGACATTGGTCCACATACATCTGTATGTACCATTCCTAGAAAATTTGCAGTCTTCTCTCCATGTCTACTAAATGGAGACTGCAGTGCCACTATGAAGTGAGATTTTCATCATCCCTTTTCTTTTATTAGTTTGTTCAATCTGAAGTAAATTATGTCACATTTATACAGACCATTATTTAAAGTACCACGTCCATAAAGAATATTATCTCTAAGAATAGAACATTCATTATTCTCAATAATAAATGAAAATTCAGCTAAGTCTAACATGGGAGTAATATTCCTCACAATCGAGGGAACAAAATAACAATTATTTAAAACAATAGTCTTGCCCGTAGGCATATGTAAATGAAATTATTCTACATCTACAGCAGCAACTCTTGCTCCATTTCCCATCAGTAGAATCACCTCCTCTTCCTCAAGAGTCCTACTTCTCCTTAGTCCCTGCAACAAATTGCAGATATGAGAACCACAGGCGGTATCTCATACCCAAGTAGAAATTTGATTTAATGACATATTCACTTCTATCATGAACATACCTGAATCAGAAGCGGTAGTCTCACTACCATTCTTCTTCTTCAATTCTGCAAGGTAAACCTTGCAGTTCCTCTTCCAGTGCCCCACCTTGTTACAGTGAAAGCAAACAACTTTGCTCTTGGGGTCTTCAGCTTTTGGTGGAACCGGCTTTTCTTCACCTACTTTCTTCTTCTTGGAAGGGTTCCTCTTCCTTTTCTTAGGATTGGAACCTTCACCAATTAGAAGAACAGAACTCTTCTTAGGGGGAAAATTCGATTCCGCAGTCTTCAACATGTTGTGGAGTTCAGGCAGGCTGACATCCAACTTATTCATGTGAAAGTTCACAACAAACTGCGAGAACGAACTAGGAAGCGATTGCAAGACCAAGTCTTGGCTCAGCTCCCCATCCATGGCAAAACCAAGTTATCCAAGACGTTCAATCAAATTGATCATCTTAAGTACATGGTCATTCACAGATGATCCCTCAGACATCCTACAACCGAACAGCTCCTTCGATATCTCATATCGAGCTATCCTCCCTGCCACATCATACAACTCTTGTAGATGTATTAGGATAGTGTGAGCATCCATATGCTCATGTTGCTTCTGTAGCTCAATGTTCATGGAAGCTAGCATGATGCATTGAGCAACATTTGCATCATCTATCCACTTACGATACACAACATGTTCATCATTATGTGCATCACTAGCAGGTTCAGTAGGCTTAGGTGAGTCAATCACGTATTCCAGCTTCTCAATCCTGAGAACAATTCTCAAGTTTCAAAGCCAGTCAGCATAATTAGGACCAGTCAATTTGTGAGCATCCAGTATGCTCTTGAGTGATAGTGCAGAAGACATAACGTACAAAGTAAATCTGTAAATGATAAACACATAACAACACTTAGCAAATATTCGATTTCATTTTAAAACACTATATGAATCGGGTCTTTATTCATAAGTGGCTCCCACTAGTTTACCTAATTTATTCAACCCCCTACATGAAAAATTAAGCATTCATAATGCTAGTGGGAATAGGGATCCTACATTCCATTACACAACCCCGGCTGTGGCACGAAACGCCATGTAATGTTCAATAGGCAGACAACTCTTGTCAATTACATTTAATGTTATTCCCTAATCAAACTTTAGCCTCTTGAATAATTGAGTCACGGCTGTGGCACGACAAACTCAATATTTTAAGTCAAGTCTAACCCAACATTCCGTACAATTGAATCAGTACCCAAAGGCCCACGGCTGTGGCACGTAACGACCTTTAGATTCTTATTCAATGTACACATCTCTATGAAATAGACAAGTATTTCTTATTTCGAAATCAAAGCCCTCGGCTGTGGCACGAAACGACAATGATTTAAAATTAATAACTACTTTCTATCATGTTGGAAGGCTATGACCGACACAAGCTCGTTGTGTCATTGGCCAATTACTACTTGATATTATTTAATTTTAGAGGGATTATATTACGTTACAATCATAATCATATTATAAAGAGATTATTCCTTTTAAATTAAATATTTCAAATCAATAATCAATAATCAGATGATTCCCAGATCGGGTGGAGCATTGTCAAGAGGCGTCACTTAATAACCCTTTCTTACAGATAGAAATCTGTTGTTGACAGTATCATCCTTTCTCTCATATCGAAAATTCATATTCAATTACGTGTTTCATAAACACAAGAATCTCATGATTGTATTCATAATATTATTATTAAGGTTATGAAACAATTTCACTATACTAGGTTGTCTAACAAACGCCTTATGTTCATTTAAGTTCACCTAAATCTATCATCGCATGATAAACTAAGCATATATCACATATATCAACATTAATAAACATCGAGGTAGGCATGTTATATCATTTAGCACATTAGTCTAAGCATTATACATCTCCATGTATCACATTAAGCATTTAAAAGCAATTAAAAACAGTTAAAAACAGCTTTAAAACACTTTCGGAAATATAAACAGTTCAAAACTTTTATATAAACTAAAATTGATCACTCCATTAGATCCGTCTCGGAAAAACGAATCCAACGGTATATTGCACGCCTAAAACGGAGTTACGAAACTCCCAGAAAATCAATTTTAATGTGGACAGTCGGGCTGTAACGCATTACAGGAACGCGTTACAAGCCCTGTAACGCATTCCGGTGATGCGTTACAACCCTTTTAAACAATTAAAAGGTGTAACGCATTCTGTGAATGCGCCACAGGGTTTAACGCATTCCCGGAATGCGCGACACCCCTTTTTTTTGTTGCAGCAGCCGCCGGACAGATTCTCTCGAACGCCGTGCATGTCAGACCTGACTGTTCCTTGCTTTTCTAACTATCCATGCAGAACATCACAGACAGTAGTACAGATATATATACATACTTACAATCAATTTATATATATATATATGATTTATTTAATTACGAATTTAATTGCAAGATCTTCAAAAATTCATAATAAAAAATCTATACATCATAAAATTATGAAAAAAATACCCAGATGATCTACAACACTTGTAGAACCCAGATAAACATTCAAAATTATTCTGAGAAACGATTTCTCATCACACAAAATTAATCTAGGATATTACTTGTAAAAATCATAATTAATTCATACAAGCACATAAAATTCTGAAATTTTTACCACAGATCTATATGCATACAACCTATGCTCTGATACTAATGTTGGATTTTAAACGCAACGGGGCATGGCAAAACACTTTTACACACATAAAATCCAAATAAAAGCATATAAATCGTGGTAAAAACGAGGGATCGAATACTAACCTTTAATATGCGATCCAAAAGCAACGATCGGAGATTCTTAGCAGCTGCTCCTCAAACGTGAAGCACTCCACCGGTATCCATCAATAAAAAGACGTTAAGGAGGAGGAGGAGGTGGAGAGAATTGGGTTTTATAAAACTTTTGGGTCTTTGGGTTCGAATAAAAATAGGGTTTATATAGTATATTTATAGGCAAAATTTTCAGCTGAAAATTTCCCATAAATATTATTATTATTATCCCATTTATTATTCTTATTAATAATTAAAACACCTTTTAATTATTAATCCTTTTTCTAAACACTTTAGAAATAATTCTCTCTCTTGATTTAATTTCCAAAAATTAAATCCTTTAATTAATAATATTAAGAACTTTTCTTAATTAATTTATAATCAATTAAATCTCATTTAATTAATTATTAAATTTGCCAATTAATTATTTATTTCATAAATAAATAATTATCAGTCATTATTAATTAATTCCTCCACCATTAAATCATTGGGTTCGAATAAAAATAGGGTTTATAATAGTATATTTATAGGCAAAATTTTCAGCTGAAATTTTCCCATAAATATTATTATTATTATCCCATTTATTATTCTCATTAATAATTAAAACACCTTTTAATTATTAATCTTTTTTCTAAACACTTTAGAAATAATTCTCTCTCTTGATTTAATTTCCAAAAATTAAATCCTTTAATTAATAATATTAAGAACTTTTCTTAATTAATTTATAATCAATTAAATCTCATTTAATTAATTATTAAATTTGCCAATTAATTATTTATTTCATAAATAAATAATTATCAACCATTATTAATTAATTTCTCCACCATTAAATCATTCTCTTTTTATGGTGTGACCCTGTAGGTTCAATATTAAGCCGGTAGTAGAAATAAATAATAATAAAACTATTTTATCATTATTTATATAAATTCTCTAATTTATTAAATATGATTAATTAATTAATCATATTTATTCTACATCGTGAGGGATACTTCTCAGCATATCGTGACTATCCGGATAATATAAATTCACTGCTTAGAATACCAAGAACCTATTCAGTGAATAGTTACCGTACAATAAACTCCTTCTTCCCTACAATGTCCCGATTAAATACAAGGCATGGATCTCGTGTCAAGCCTATCTAATTCAATCACTTGCTTACCATTTACTATGCGTAGTTCTATGCAAATTAGAAACTCCTTTCTAATTTCATTCACTCTGGCCAGAGATTCCTGAACTAGCATAAGTGGATCAGCCTTGAACATTCGCTAGGGGTAGATCCTATATTGATCATACATTATCTTCGTGTACAAATTCCTATACCCAGTAGAGCCCTAATAATTATCCCTGGAGACTAAGAACTAAACCAAAACATAGTTCAGTGTACACAAGATGACTATGATGACCTCAAGTTTAAGGATACTTGTACAACTATCACTATGTGAACAACTGCTGACACGTGAGTGAACTCCATCAGTTGTTCAGCTGTGCGAGTCATGTTCAGTGAACTTATTTTATAATAAGCACCTACATACTAGCTATAGTGTCACCACACAAATATCTATGAGAACAGACATCCTTCATAATGAAGCAAGCATGGTATGTACCGATCTTTGCGGATTATTAATTACCAGTTAGTAATCCTACAACCAGGAACTATTTAAGTTTAGAGTTATCATCTTTTAGGTCTCACTATTATGATCTCATCATAATCCATAAAAAGCTTTACTCTAAATTATGGTATATCTTATTTAAACACTTAAATAGATTGAGCCCGTAATAAAAACAAAACAAGTCTTTTATTAATATCAATGAAATCAAAACAGATTACATAAAAAGTTATTCCTAAATCCTAATACATAATTGGACTTAGGACATATTCCTTTCAATCAGAACTTGATTATTATCAGAATTTAACAGGTCATCAGAACTTGATTATTATCAGAATTTAAAAGGTCATCAGAATATGAAACGACTCAGAGACAAAATCTTGCAATAAAGTAAAATTTCATTAATATATCAAATGAATACATTTCATGAAACTTAAATTACATGCATAAAATTACAAGATTGCCCTAGTCTAAAATCTCTAACATCAACAGCCTTAGTCCTTGTCTAAAAGACTGACAAAGCTGACAGTGAAGAGAAACAGGAGGATTACAATTAATTATTCTTCTTCCTATCTTCAATAAAAAAAATAGCAAGATGAATGATTCTCTCCTGCTGACGAAGAGAATGGAGATGAAGATTTCTTTAGACAGTTAACAAGTCATTTTTAATGAATTCTGGAAATTGAATCCAGAGATTAGAAGGAATGTTGTTTATAGGATAACGAGTTGGAACTCCATTGTTCCATATAGTCACCTTGTCTGAGCCATAGCAGTAAAACCAACCAAACTGAGTCATTGTTTGAGAGAAGAAAGAATTGATTTTTACTGAAGGATTATTGGTCAGTTATATAGACAAGGGAAGACCAAGGGATGCATGGAATGTGAAACGAAAAGAAGTCAAGCCTCGTCTCCCTAGACCGATGAGTAATAATGACAGCCATTGGAAACTTAAAACAGGAGTTAATGAGCACACGAAACAAGTAAAAATACTATGCATTTACGAGTACCACTAACCCAAATTTTGTTGACTGTTTATATCTCACCCAAACATATTCTGATTTTATATATGACTGTTTCAGATTTAACCACAAATAAGTCAAGTAAAGAATCAGGATTTAATACCAGAACTTAGACTTATATCAGAACGTAACAGTCATCAGAATATGGCTCATTAACTCGAAAAGTGAATGTTTTATTCCTGTAATTCTTTACACAAGTATTGCTATGTTTCATTAGAACTTAAACATCAGAACTTCCATCAGAACTTGTCCTCACAATTTATGCAACTGATACTTAAACTATTCATCTAAAATAACATTTATCACCACAGTAATTGTTATCATTCATATGGAGTATTTATGTGTGCAGTAAGCTAAATATCAGATAAAGATTAAAGTCTGATTCACTTCAGTGTATCTTAGAAATAAGGCATAACTAGGAACTTTGCTTAAAATCTGTCATTATTCTGAAGTCTACTATAGAATGAGTTCATGCATGAGTCCACCTCAACTGTGTTGTGCTCATTTTATGCATCTTTTGAAATTCCATTGTACAGTGGCTTCTCAGTGTAAGTGAGTCACGACTGCTTATCAGAATTTATGCTATTGTCAGAGTATTTCTCCAGTAATCAGAGAATGTGAAAAGTCACCAAGAAAATTTCTTTTTGCTTTTCTAATGCATATAACTTAATACCAGCAATGCACTTGGGCCGTCCCTTCCACATTTTTACTCTAGATCTCAAAGGAGTACCTGATTTTTATTTATGTTCTCTTCTTTTTCTTTTGATAAGTGAGGCTTGTCAGCATTTAGTACATCCATCAGATTTACCAACATCAGAACTTAACAGATAAGAAGCACTATTCTAGTTTTTGACTTAGTAACAAGATACACAAAGTAAACTTTAACGAAGCTCAATATCAGAATTTGCTTGTGTTAAAAGATTTCCACATAAACAATTACTTCATACACAGGATCTTTAGTATATTAAAGATTACTAGGTCAGTATCTAGCACTGTTATCCTCATTGGATTGAATAGTCACAGAAACATTCATATCACTATCAGAGTTTAGAAATTCACATCAGACAACAATCAGCACTTTAGCAATTTTTAATTTAAGCATAGAATACACAAAGATAATAATATCTGTAAATACTGATCATAAAGTCTGATGTATCAGAACATAAACTAAGCAGATTTAGAGAAAGAACCTGAAACCATTCCAAGTTCATTTACCAATCTTGTAAAAGTAGCTTCACATAGTGGTTTGGTGAAGATATCTGCTAGTTGTTGATCTGTTGGAATAAAATGCAATTCCACTGTACCTTCATCCACATGTTCCCTTATGAAGTGGTACCTAATGCTGATGTGCTTTGTCATTGAGTGCTGAACTGGATTACCTATCATAGCAATAGCACTTTGATTATCACAGTAAATAGGAATTTTAGAAAATTCTAACCCATAATCCAGTAACTGATTCCTCATCCAAAGAATATGTGCACAACAGCTTCCTGCAGCAATGTACTCTGCTTCTGCAGTTGATGTGGAAATTGACTTCTGTTTCTTGCTAAACCAAGAAACCAATCTGCCTCCTAGAAATTGGCAGCTTCCACTTGTGCTTTTCCTGTCAATTTTGCATCCTACAAAATCTGCATCTGAGTAACCTATTGGCTTAAAGTCTGATTCTCTAGGATACCACAATCCCAGATCAGCTGTACCCTTAAGGTACTTGAAAATTCTTTTCACAGCTGTTAAATGAGGTTCTTTTGGATCTACTTGAAATCTTACACAAAGATAGGTAGCATACATGATATCAGGTCTACTTGCAGTTAGATAGAGTAATGAGCCAATCATACCTCTGTAATCAATAATATCTACTGATGTACCAGTATCCTTATCCAATTTTGTTGCAGTGGACATAGGAGTGGATACACTTGAACAATCTTGCATTCCAAATTTCTTCAACAAGTTTCTAGTGTACTTAGATTGACAGATAAAAGTTCCTTCTTCATTTTGCTTGACTTGAAGGCCCAGAAAATAATTGAGTTCTCCCATCATACTCATTTGATATCTCGACTGCATCAGCTTGGCAAACTTTTTACAAAGTTTGTCATTTGTAGAACCAAAAATGATATCATCAACATATATCTGCACCAAAAGTAAGTCCTTTCCATGGTTGAGATAAAACAATGTTTTGTCAATAGTCCCTCTGTTAAATCCACTTTCCAGAAGAAATTGAGCTAGTGTCTCATACCATGCTCTTGGAGCTTGCTTAAGGCCATAAAGTGCTTTTTCAAGTCTGTAGACATGATTAGGAAATTTTGAATCTACAAAACCTGGAGGTTGTTCAACATATACTTCCTCTTCCAATTCTCCATTAAGAAAAGCACTTTTCACATCCATTTGAAAGGCTTTAAACTTTTGTGAGGAGCATAAGCCAAAAATATCCTTATGGCTTCCAATCTAGCAACTGGTGCAAATGTTTCATCATAATCAATTTCCTCATATTGAGAATATCCTTTTGCAACCAGCCTTGCTTTATTCCTTGTAATTATGCCATCACTATCAGTTTTGTTTCTCAATACCCATTTTGTACCAACAACAGATCTGTTCTTTGGTCTTGGCACTAGGGTCCAGACTTTGTTTCTTTCAAATTCATTTAACTCTTCCTGTATTGCTTGCACCCAATCAGCATCTTGAAGAGCTTCTTCCACTTTCTTTGGTTCAGTCTAAGAGAGAAAAGAGTGATAAAGACATTCATTTGATGTAGCTGTTCTAGTTCTGACACCTGCATCAGGATTTCCAATTATTAAGTCAGGTGTATGTGCTTTAGTCCACTTCCTTGCAGATGGAAGATTTTCTCTAGAACTGGATGCTCCCCCATGATCCATGCTGTCTTCATCAACATTTTCTGATTCTCCCCCTGAAAGTATGCTCTCTGAGTTTGATCCTTCAGAATTTGAGTTTCCAGAAATATCAGCACTTGAGTTTCCAGAATTATCAGAACTTGGCCCATCAGAACTTGAAGAGCCTGTTGTAGATTCTGATGCTTCTTGAAATGTGGTTGTATCTTCAGTATGCTCCCCCTGCACAAGTGCATCTTCCTTTTACGTAGTCACCACAGTTTCAATAACATCAGAGTTATTATCAGGATTTAGACTGTCAGGATTTTCAGTATCAGAATTTAAAACTTCATTCTCAAATCTCAGCTGATCATGATCATTGAAATCTTCAAGTCCTGTAAGTTTCTTATCATCAAAATAGACATTGATAGATTCCATGACAACCCTTGTTCTTAAATTGTAGACTCTGAAGGCTTTTGTGGAAAGTGGATATCCAACAAAAATTCCTTCATCAGCTTTAGATCAAATTTGGATAGTTGTTCAGGATGAGTCTTAAGAACAAAACACTTGCATCCAAATACATGAAAATACTTCAGATTTGGCTTCTTTTTCTTCACCATCTCATATGGTGTTTTTCCATACTTGTTAATGAGTGTTGCATTCTGAGTAAAACAAGCAGTCTGCACAACTTCAGCCCAAAAGTAGGTTGGCAACTTTGCTTCATCATGCATAGTTTGTGCAGCTTCAATAAGAGTTCTATTCTTTCTTTCAACAACTCCATTTTGTTGTGGAGTTCCAGGAGCAGAAATTCCTGCTTTATTCTATGGTCTTTGCAGAACTCTTCCATGATCAAATTCTTGAACTCAGTGCCATTATCACTTCTTATGATCTTCACAGAATCTTTGACCAATTTATCCAGTTGCTTGACATGATCAATCAAAATAGATGCATTTTCACTTTTTGTGTGCAAGAAATACACCTATGTGTATCTTGTGAACTTATCCACTATGACCATAGCATATTTCTTCTTTGCAATTGACATGACATTCACTGGACCAAATAGATCAACATGTAGTGGGTGATAAGGCTCAAGAATTTATGATTCAGTCTTGCTCTTGAAAGAAGATTTTCTTTATTTTGCCTTCTGACATGAATCACAAAGGCCATCAGGAGCAAATACTGATTTTGGCAAACCTCTCACAAGATCTTTCTTGACTAGTTCATTTATATTGTTGAAATATAAATGAGAGAGTTTCTTGTGCCAATTCCAGCTTTTTTTAATTGATGCTCTACTTAATAGACAGATTGCAGAACCATCAGTACTTGTTGAAAGCTTGGCTTCATAAATGTTACCATGCCTGTATCCTTTCAGAACAACTTTGCCTGTAGATTTGCTTACAACTTCACAGTGTTCTTCAAAGAAATCCACATGATAACCTCTGTCACAGATTTGACTCACACTCAGCAGATTATGTTTAAGTCCTGAGACCAGAGCTACTTTTTTAATGATGACATTCCCCAGATTGATATTGCCATCTCCCAAGGTTTTTCCCATGTTGCCATCTCCATAAGAAACACTTAGTCCAACTTTCTCCATAAAGTCTGATAGCAGGGCTTTATTTCCAGTCATATGTCCTGAACATCCACTGTCCAGAACTAGGATGTTTTTCCTGTTGCCCTGCAATCACAAAGACCACTAATGATTAGTTTTAAGGAGCCAGACTTGCTTGGATCCTTTGGCCTTATTAAGTTTGTTAATATTTGCAGCGGATTTAGCATCAGAGTTTATGTTAACATTTTTCTTATCAGCATTTACACTATCAGACTTTGTATCAGAACTTACACTAGAAGGAACAATGCTAACTTTATTTAAAGAAGGTTTTATTTGATAATAATCATAGTACAAACAATGATATTCCTTACAAGTATAAATGGAATGCCATAAACTACCACAATGAAAACAAGGATTTTGTGGCCTATATCTAACAGACTGACTCTTAACTCCCGACTTTGAAGGTAGGGAGTTTATGTTCTTATTTTTCCTGCAAAAAGAAGCCAGATGGTTAGAATTTCCACAGTTATGACATGTTTTTCTAGGAGCATTAGGAACAGACTTATAATTATTACTTTTATTCACACCTTCATTTCCATTCCTACTTTTCCTAGGTGGATTTACCTTGTTTACATTCTTAACATCTTTCAGCTTATGCTTAAGCTGCTTTTTTGTCATTAAGCCTATGTTAACTTCAGTTGGCTTATCCTGTTTTGGTTTGTCAGAAGTTAATTTCTCTTTAACTTCTGATTTATCAATATCAGACTTTACAGCTACAAACTTAACAGGATTTACCTTAGGCTTTTGTTTAACAACTACAGGCTCAATTTATACAGTTCCCTTGTCATTCTTATCTCCATAACCTAAGCCTTATTTCCAGTTTCCACTACTTAACAAATTCTGAGTTGTTCTGCCAGAGTTAGTCCAAGTCCTGATAATCTCTTTTTCCTTTTCTAACTCAGTTTTTAGAGATTCATTTATTTTAAGTATTCCATCCCTAACATAAAAGGCATCATCTATATCTTTCTGAGTTTGATGGAACATGACTAACTCTTTTTCTAAATAATCATTCCTCTTCTTATAAGCAAGATTTTTAGAAGTTAATCTTTCACATGTTAAAGTTTGATCTCTATCACTAATGAACATAGTTTTAAGATATCTTCTCAACTTATTAATATCATCAGTATGAAAGGCATAAGTAGTTTGAGGTACCTTTAACTCAGCAGCATCAGAACTGTTATCAGCATTTGCCATCAAGGCATAGTTCACCTCACTTTCAGAATCTGAAGTGTCTGTCCAGCTTTTCTTCTTTGTGACAAGAGCCTTGCCTTTGTCACTCCTCACTTTCTTGTAATCAGGAGATATGTGGCCTTTCTCACCACAGTTGTAGCATTTGACATTTGTGTAATATCCTCTGTCAGACTTTCCTTCTTTGCCTTCAGATTTTCTGAAACTCTTCTTATCAGAACTTGCACCTTTCCTGGAAAACTTCTTTCCTTTTCTGAATTTCCTGTATGCAATCCTTGTGATTCCTTTCACCATAAGAGCACACAGCTTCATCATCTCTTCATCAGGATCCATCTCTGGTAAGCTTTCAGTTTCAGAGTCATCATCAGTATCAGAACTTGATAATTCAGTATCAGACTTTGTGATGAGAGCTTTTCCCTTGCCTTTCCTTGAGGCAGCTGCATTGGGGGATTCCTCCTCAGCCTTAAGAGTAACTGTCCTTGACTTTCTTCCTTTTCTCTTATTTGTTTGTTCCATCTCAAGTTCATGAGTCTTGAGCATCCCATAAATTTCATCAAGAATTGTTTCTTCAAGATTATAGTTGTCTCTTATAGTGGTGGCCTTCAAATCCCAACTTTCAGGAAGTGCTAACAGGAATTTAAGATTTGAATCCTCAAGATCATATTCCTTGTCAACTAGTGACAAATCATTCAAGAGTTTGACAAATCTGTCATATAAACCAGTTAATGACTCATCAGGCTTTGTGTCAAAGTGCTCATACTCTTGAGTGAGTATAGTCTTCCTGTTCTTCTTAATTGAATCGGTTCCCTGGCATCTTGTCTCCAAAGCATCCCATATCTCCTTTGCAGTCTTGCAGTTGATTACCCTGTTTGACATTACATTATCAATAGCACTATACAGCAAGTGTCGTACCTTAGCATCCTTAGCAATTGATGAGATATCTTCAGCAGTATAATCACTCTTCTCCTTTGGTACAGACTTTGCTGGTTCATATGCAACTACAATAGAGAGTTTGGTTGGCTTGTGTGGTCCTTCATTGATTCTATCAAGTTATTCTGGATCAGTAGCTTCCAGAAACATAGACATCCTCACCTTCCATATGGAATATTCAGATGGTTTCAGTATGGGAACTCTAATAGTCTCATCTCGACTATGGATTTGAGTCTTTGGAGGTTCTTCAGTTTTGGTGGGGTTAGTTGGAGTTTGTTCTTCTTCAGACATGATTGTTTTCGGATCTTAAACTGTTTGTGTGTTAACAGATTTGCTCTGATACCACTTGTTAGGTCACACACATTGTAGAAGGGGGTTAAATACAGTGTTTATCACAATCAAATCGAATTAAAGAACACAAGTAACCAGAAACAAGCTTTATTAAACTCTGTTACAATATGGAACTATCCTCTCTCAGTGATGAACAAATTATCACGAGAGCTGCTAGGGTTACAATAAATAATAACTTTGATTATGATAACACATATAGTGTAAACCCTATGTCTGTGTTTATATACTACACAGTTATAAGATAATCGCTAATTGATATCGAATATGATTCTGTATCCTAAATTATATCAACTAGTTATCTTTACTTCCAAGTATTCTATTCTTCATAGAATTCCTTCTTTATGCATATCTCTTCTTGCATTTGTCTTGATCTTCTTTCCTTACAATCAGTCGCCTTCCTTATCTGAAAGCCTCCTTAAATCCTGATATTATCTTCTGATAAATATCTCCTGATAACTTAAGTTCTGACAACTTTAAGTTCTAACTTCAGTATAAATGTTGATTTCCAGTTAAGTACTGATTTGTCCTGTTAAGTAAGATCTAAAAACTAAACACAAATCATATTAGTCATGACATTATCAAAGATATCTAACACTAAGTTGTACTGAAGTTTATCAGACTTTAATCTTATCTAATATTCTGCTGAATGCACACACTTTCACTCCATATGAATGATGAAAATTACTATGGTGATTAAGTTATTTTTGACAAACAGTTAAGTGTCATTTGCATAAATTTTGAGGACAAGTTCTGATGAAAGTTCTGATGATTAAACTCTGAAGAAAACAAGTCAGTATTTGTATGAAGAATCAAAGAAAAAGATATTCACTTTTTGGTCAGAAGCCATATTCTGATGACTGTTAAAATTTGATATAAGTTTAAGTTCTGACATTAAATCCTGATGGAATCCTTGATGCTTACGTGGCATTTTACTTTACTTGACTTATTTGTGATAAAAACTGAAACAATCATATTTAAATCAGAATATATTTGGATAAGATAAAAATAGTCATAATCATTAAGGGTTAGTGGTAAACGTATTTATCCTGAAAAACTGCATGTGCACGGTAATTATTGCTTATTTTACGTGCCCATTAACTCCTACTTTAACTGTTAACTGACTATTCACACATTGCCAGGTGTAAAGTGTATCCCATGCTTCAAAAATATAACTGTTGAGTGGAGAGAGTATATATATGGGAGTTAAAAGACTTTCTAATCTTTTACTTACTTTTCTATTCTTAATCTCTTTTATTCTCTCTCTCTAATATTCTCTGAAGCGTTTTCTTACAGGCATTTTCACAAACACCTTTCGCGCAACTTATTTTCTCACTTAATTTCTTACAGAGATGGGACCAAAAGACTTGATTTTCAATGGAGCTAAGTTTGTTTCTAACAACTACTCGTCTATTCTTAACAAGGCTGACGCTCCATCGAAACTTCACTTTATTCAGGATTTCCTTACTAATTCTGATATTGGGTATGCTTTGACCCAACCTGAAGAATTCTCTGGAACCCAAGTGCTGGAGTTTTGGAGAAGTGGAATCTATGATGATGGTGGTGCTCAAGGGTCCCCAAGTATTATCTTTACAACAGGGGAGGATGAGCATGTCGTGACTTTGGCTACAGTTCGCCAAGCATTGCAGTTGCCTGAGAACTGCGCTTATACAACTGTTGACGAGCCAGTTCTTCAAAATATGATGGCCAGTCTGGGGTATGAAAAGACATTGGCAAAACTGGGTCAATTGAAGAGATCTTACATAAGGAGGGAATGAAGTTTCTTCTTTGACTGCATCACAAAGGCTTTTGCAAACAAATGTTCTAATTTCGATGCAATTCCTATATTCAGTCAACAAATCGGGTATGCTCTCATTAATCAAACTGATTTTGATTATGCAAGTGCTGTTTTAGGCTTTATTGGGGATAGGATGACAGAAGATAGGAACACTGTTTATTTTGCTAGATTCTGTCAGCTTATTTATAGTTTTTGTTGTGCTGATAAGCCCCAATTAGCTAGTGAATTACTTCCATCATTTAAACTAGCTAAAAGAGCTTTTAATGACATATTATCTACTGATAATAAGAAGGTTGTGTTGAGACCCCTCCAAAACCTTTATCTGTCAAACAAGCCTTAATAATCTATGATCCAGTTACATACACTGCACTATATCATGATGTCCAACCATCTGAACCTCAACCATCAGCACCTACCACCACTACCCAAACACCTCAAACTTCTCAACCACAACCAAAATCTACCATCAGGACATCTGTCAAACCTTCACCTCAATCATTACAACCTGAATCATCAGCACATACCATCAGATCTTCATCTTCCAGGCCAAAGAGGACAAAGTCTGTTCCTCAACCTCCACAAAAGAGAAGGAAGATGATTCTCAGAGATGAATCTGATAGTGATGAAAAGGAAATAGTTAAAGCACGGGTTCATGCATCAGAACCTGTGATAATTGAAGCTGAGAACTCTACTTCTCAGACAGAAACAGCAGCTCAAAGTTCTGATACATTGAAAAGAAAGAAATCTGTAAGTTCTTTTAATTTTGACGCAACTCCTTCATTGGCACGGAGATTGAAGAAAATGAAGGCTAAGAGGTATTTGGCTAAGGCTCCATAAGAAGATACTGAAGAATCTGAGGAAGGAGATCAGGAATCTCTAATCTTACAAGAACCAATTGTTATTGAATCCCTTCCAGCTCAAGCCAAAGACACTGCTACTGATATAGTTGTAACCCCTCATGTCTCTCCTATTAAAGCTACAGATGATGCTAAAGAACAAACTCAAAATTCTGAAATAGATATTCATAATTCGAATATACCAAATGTTCTTTATCTGGAAGTTCCATCTACAGAAGCTCAGCAATCTCCAACTCATTTTCCAATTTTAAATGCTGAGATACCATCTATATCAACCAAACCAGCTCTGGAGATAAATTCTGATGTTCAGAATTTAAATGAAGTTGTTCCTGAATCTCCAGTTGCTTCACACACTGTTGTGCTGTCAGAACATAATGAGTCTTCCTCAAGTTCTGAAGACAGTATTTCTGCTGAGACTCCAGTTCCTATACTAGGAAAGGAAAAATTGATGAAGAAATTTGTTGAAAAGGAAGCACCTATTCCTTAGGAGGATACTCACAGAGGTGTGGAGTGGACCAAGAAGTGGAATGACACTGATTTCATTCCAAGTTCTAACATTTTGACAGAGCATATTGTAAAGCTGATGAGTTGCTCACAAATGCTAATTTAAAGACACAACTCAAGATCAATGCTCTATCTACCAAACATCTTCAAGGTCTACATTCTTCTACTCATGAAAAGCTTGATACACTAAAGTAACATGCTGATAAGCTAGATCTACAGCTTAAGCTTGACAAGAATAGATATATCAGACCTACTCTTGAGAAAATTGAAGCCATTGAGAAGATTCAAGAGAAGCAACAAGCCCAAATTACTGAGGTCCTGGCTAATCAAGTTTCTCAGAAAGCTCAATTGGATGAAATCCAATCTTCAGTTGAACTTCTTCTTTCTCTCTCACTTCCTGATGATGCCAAAAAAGGGGAGAAGGTAGTTAAGTCCAAATGCTCACCTACTGAAATACTGAAGAAAAAGGATGATAAAAGTGATGACCAGGGAAACTCTGATAACAGTAGAGGTCAAGCAAAAGTTCAAGGAAAATCTTCTACATAGAACAAGTCAAGTTCTGATGTTGTGAATGCTAAAAGTCTGAAGTCAAGTTCTGATAAACAAAGTCTGATGTCAAGTTCTGATATTCTGATTCAGTCAGGATCTAAAGACTCTCAGAAGTTTTTAAAAACTCTGAAGCTAAAGGGGAAGCAGACTACTGTTTATTACAAAAATCCTAAAATCCAGACACTTGATGAGGAGATAGCTAAAAGATTATTTCTGAAACAAAATCCAGGAATGGATTTGGAAACTCTCAAGGAGGAAGAAGCTAGATTTGCAGCTGAGGAGACAAATCTTAAGTCAAGAGCTTCTGATGCAAAGAAACCTTCAAGGACTAAGGAAAAAAGGCAATATGATCAGGGAAAAGTCAAATTCTGAGACTTCAAAGTCCAAGACTAGATCATAAACTGAGATTGATCCTAAGTCAAAAGGAAAAGAAAAGGTTGGTGAACCTTTAAAGATTGAGAAAAAGATAAGTTCTTCCATTCCAGTCTATCAAACTACAGTGCATGATGATTTGATAGAAGATGAAACTGTTCAAATTCTGAAGAGAAGAAAGATAATTGAAGAATCTAAAACAACCTCTGACATTGCTCAAGTTGTTCAAAATAAAGAACAGCAAACTACAGAAGAAACAGCAAATTCTGATCAAGTTAATTTGGAAAAGATGACAATTGCTGATAAGAAGAAGCTGTTATGGAAGAAAGCTACTCTAGTTGAACCAAAATCCAATCTTATGATGAGTCAACTCGCAACATTTGGGTTGAGATCTAAGCAACCTAGAGATAAAGCTGGATTAGGTTCTGATGAAGAAAAGATACAAACATGAGTAGAAGTTACTCTAAGAGATCCTTTCATGTTGATAGACAAACCATATGAACAAATCAAACAAAAGCACCTTGACCAAGTGTTGTCTGCTCAAATCGTGATAGATGCTCATGATAAGGAAAATCTAAAGGAGAAATTGATTTTATTTCTCTATGTTGGATTAACTTACAGACTAGCTGATATTGATGTGCTAAAGAAGTCTGTCAGAGAACTTCAACATATTCACTATCTTCTGGAAGTAAAATCTGATGTTACAGGAAGATGGTCAGAATACATTTTGAAGGCTATAAGAGATCTATTTAGAATCTCAGGTACAAATACTTCTCAGTATATACCAATGATTACTGAAAGTGATGGAAGAGAAATTCCTATGCTGAAGAATTCTGCTAAGGTGGAAGTTATTCTGAAAGGAAAATGCTTATGTTATAATGAAAACTCTTCACATTCTAGGGTTATTAGACTTGGTGATGGTCTTGAAAGAACATCAATTCAAGCTCTCAGAAAAGCCATTTATCAAATTGGTGATAGTAAAGATGAAGAACTGATGCAGGTCAAAGCACAGTTAGTTGAATTTCTGAGGAAAGCTGAAGATAAGCTGGTAAGAGATTTTGTTAAGAATCATTATGGATTCAGATTGATCCAGTGAAGTTGGTAAAGCTACAAGGACTGTAAGTTGTAGTTAATAGTCTTATTAAACTCTTATTGCATTTGAACTTAAATGTTTTTGACATCATCAAATCTATTAACTAGTATATTTTTGCACAATTTACTAGTTGGGGGAGATTGTTAGATATATTTGAGATGTCATGTCTAATATGTTTCATGTTTAGTTTTCAGATCTTAACAAACAGGAAATATCAGTACTTACTGGAAGTCAGAACTTAAGGATATCAAAACTTAGATTATCAGAAGATAAATATCAGAAGATGGATATCAGAACTTAAGTACGAGAGGACTAACAGTTAAGAAAGGAAGCTGATTTACAGGAAAGAGGATCGAGACTAATACAAAAGAAGATATGCATGGAAAGAGTTAGAGGACTTAAAGCCTTGTATAAGATATCTGATTGATATATTTTAGGAGACAGAATTATATTTCATATCAATTAGAAGTTATCTTGTAACTGTGTACTATATAAACACAGACATAGGTTTACACTATATGTGTTATCATTATCGAGAAGATCATACATTGTAACCTAGCAGCTCTCGTGATATTTGTTCATCATTGAGAGAGAACAGTTCCATTGTAATATAGTTTATTATATCGAATTAATCTGTTTACTGTTACTTGTGTTTGAAATCGATTTGCTTGTATTCTACACTATATTCAACCCCCTTCTACAGTGTTGTGTGACCTAACAGGTCCCATCTTTATCAAGTATTTTATCCTCACACCCAGCTTAGACATTTGGCATCGCGAGCTTAGCCTCTACAAGTTTGATCCCACATATACGGGCTCACACATGCGGGGTCGCATATGCCATCTAGCATATACGGCTACCCTCAACTTCATAATGAGCTCGTGTTGCTTATTATGTAATGACCTCGCTTTATATAAGCTGGTTGTTATAATACTGATCCCAAGCGGGTTGGAGCCTAGCTCGAGTATATAAAGGTGATTGTTTTGTCCTCGCGTGGGAGTCCATCAAGAGTGTTCCCATGCTGGTCTCTTAGTCAAATGTCAAAAATCAAGACACACAATAAATAAATAACAATCATTCATTTACAGATTATGGAAAGTGAGTCAATTACATGCTTCTGGCCTCGGGGAGGCACCTATATAGCACTACCCCCCCCCCCCCCCCCCCGAGACTTAGGGATATTTTAATAATACTAAGTCTGAAAAGAACAATATAACTGATAATACTTCCGGAGTTGCTCCGCATTCTAGGCTCTTGGGATCAACTGGTCCTGCATATCATTTAGGTGGTAGATTCCCTCCCAAAGCACTAATTTTACCTTGTAGGGGCCTTCCCCATTTGCCCTAAAGACTCTGTGGCTCACCATCTTGATGTTTGACATGACCCGACGCAGAACCAAATCTCCCACCTTAAAAGTCCGAGCTCGAACCTTGTTTTTGTAGTGTCGAGCTGTCCTCAGTTGATATGCTGCTATCCTGATCTTAGAATCCTCTCGAATCTCCTCGATCATGTCCAAGTAGAGTCGATGGTTGACCTTTTTGCCTCAGAGTCATAATTATCCCTTCGAAACGATCATGCCCCTACTTCAACCGGCACCATGGCCTCACACCCATACACCATAAAGAAAGGGGTCTCCCCAGTTGTAGTTCTTGGGGTGGTATTTTAGGACCGCAAAACATGTGGGAGCTCTTCTGGCCATGTTCCTTTCTTTTCCTCCAGCTTTGCCTTCAAGGTATGCTTGATGATTTTATTAACAACTTCAGTTTGTCATTTGCTTTGTGTGTGGCTAACCGCATGAAAACTCTTCTGAATTCCCAATTGCTCACAAAATTCCCTCATCTCCTTGCTGTCAAACTGCTTCCCGTTATCTGAAATCAGCTTGTATCGGATGTCGTACCGGCACACAATAGCTCTGTACACAAATTCTTTGAGTTTCTTTGCTGTGATGATGGCCAAAGGCTCAGCTTCTTCCCACTTAGTAAAATAATCCACCGCAACAACTGCATACTTGACACCACCCTTGGCATTCGAGAGTTCTCGAATCAAATCGATTCCCCATATAGCAAAGGGCCAAGGGTCATGATAGATGTGAAAGGGGCCACGGGGCTGTTGTAATAATTGGAGTATTGTTAATACTTATCATAAGCCCGAGAGAATTCAAATGCATCTTTTTTCACTGTTGTCCAATAGTAACCCTAACGGAGGATTTTCTAAGCTATAGAGCTACCCGCCGAGTGGTTGCCAAAAATGCCCTTGTGCACCTCCCTTAGGATATAGTTGCATTCCTCTCCGTCTATGCACTTGAGGAGGGGTACGCTGAACCCCCTTCCGTATAGGATCCCATCATATATCACATAACATGTTGCCATATACTTTACTCTCATTGCCTCATTTTTTCATCTGAAAGCATTCCTTCTTTTATATAAGCCAAGATAGGGGTCATCCATGTCGAGCCAAGGTTGTCTCCAATGTTACTAACTTCGTGCTCGGGCATACTAGGCCTCCTCTGTATATTGTTAGGGCGAAAACACGCGCTAATATTCACGCAAGTATACGCGTTCGCAAGTAATATAGAATACTTTCTAGTTCGTTCCCTCAGAGACTCAGACTAAATTATTGTCTAATTAAACTCACTCACCAATGTATGATTACTTCTCAATGTTAAGATAATAACACTTAAAACTGTTGATTAAATATTAACTATAATTAACTACTAAATTAACCACTTAACTAACACTTCAATTTATCAATAATAAAACACTCATGAGATCACAACTTCATTATTACTTCCTTCTATAGCCATTGTTATTACCTTTAGCATGTGACAGTGATGATATTAATCGAATAACACGAAACTGATAAAAGCCAACTTTCATTGCACTAATACCATTCTACCAAGCATCCACAATTAAGATAGAAGTCGAATAGTCATCAATTATGTTGAGTTCCTATATGTCTACAGAAATTGACAACACAACGATTTAAGCACAAGTTATTCTTTTTGATTACATAGGGCAAATAAAACTGTTAGAGTTACCCACTAATCATGCACAACGTACATGAACCTATGCTAGCATGGCAAGTTCTAAATCTCAAGATCCACCGTCGCTTCACAAGAGATTAACACCCTATCTTATATGTTCGCGACGCACATAAGACGAATACGCACAACCAATACTAGATATCAAGCAATCATCACACACTAAAGTATTAAACAATTAACTAAAGAATTCCATAATAAATCCGTTGCAACCCCATGATCACGATTAGCCCATAATAGAACTTATCGCCATCATGGGTTCATATGAAATCATGATAAACAAACACAAGAAAATAATAACTAAACTAATTATATAAAAACAGAGTACGTCACAAGAGTAAATAAGTCAAAGCAAGAAAACTAGCATCCAACGTTACAACGAAATAAGAATCACAAGAAAATATGCTTCCTCTTCGTTGCGGTGTGCTAAATCGGTCTTCTTCCTTATCTCCTTCGCTTCTTGCGTAAAACACAATCTTCTTCTTCTTCTCTTCCAATCCCCCCTGTGAAAACGTCTCAAATCTACTTATATAATAGTCCCATAAAACTCAGATTACATAGAAGTTGGAAGCCAAACAGAAGTAGAAGTCTAAAATAATTCAGCAAAATTCCCGACCCTGCGCGGCCGCTCAGCATAGCTGCGCGGGCGCGCAGGTTGCTGCGCGGCCGCTCAACATAGCTGTGCGGGCGCGCAGGCCTCCACTGGAAAAATTCCAAGTTTGCTCTGTTTCTTCGCCGTAATCTGCCCGTTCCTTTCCTCTCACAATGGTGAACACATGCCAAGGCTTATTCTTGATGATTCCTCCCCCGAAATGCAACTAATACCCTGAAATGCATAAACACTAGAAAAACGCATCAAATACACAAAATACTTGATTTCAAGACACCAATTTAAGCCATTTTAAGACGTTCTAAGTGGTATAAAATGCCACTTATCACACCCCCAAACTTAAATCGATGTTTGCCCTCAAGCGTCACAGAATCAAAAACAAATATGCATGAATGCAATATATATGAAAATGCAGCGATCCCCCTTACTACAATTAATCAACCAAATTGCCACATCTCAACGAATGCAGTTAGACAACTAAAGATCAATAAACTCATGCAAATGGACATACAACCAGAAACGTGGTGTGTGCAAATGCTTAACAGATATGCTTCGCAACTAGACCAATTACTATAACTAGACTATCCTCAAGGCAATCCTACGATTATACAAAGAATAAAAATTCCAGGCACAAAGTGATATTCAACACTACAAGAACTCTAGAGCTTACTACGGAATCGTGCTTTTTATTTACAACTCAAATGCTTATTTGACCGTGCAATGAGTGAGGTCCACAAAAGACTTATACAATGATATCCATGTAACGAACGTTAGGTTAGCGGATCCCAGACTCTAAAAGCCTTAGGTCACTAGGCACAAAGTCCCCTAAGAACTTAATAACTTGAATACCAAAGAGCCCACTCTTGATCAATTATGCAAAAAAAAAAAATTTTTAACTTCTGAGCAAGTGCGTTTCGCTCCATCTTGCTCAACCCTAGACTACTCGCAACATATGCGAGCCGGCTACTAGCCATTTGACGCCTAGCCACAACTAGCAACAACTTCCATATTTTTTTTCTCCAAAATTTTTCTTTTTCATGTCTTTATCACTAAGAACCTATAATTGAATTCTAAGCATAATAAGTAGATTGACCTTGAAAACAACCAAATCATAACACAATCTAGCCCTTTCGCATTCTCTAAGACTTAGTGGACTTACAATTGTTTCTAGCATGCATATCAACGTACACAACTTAATATCACTTTAATGCTATCACTACACTCACATCAATATCACAATTCAGTCGATAAATCATTGCAAAAGGGATCATGGTAAATGCATGAGCTACATGACATTCATAAAAAAAACTATATGGCATAAATTATGCAACTATATGAACTAAACTATCATGAATATACAACTAAATGACACTAAACTATCATGAATATGCAACTAAATGACACACACACAATATTCCTTAACTACCACCCCCAAACTAAAAATCTTCACTGTCCTCAGTGAAAGTAGTAGAAAGGAACACAGGGTATACCTACTCGGAGTCATCATCATCATCACCCTCAGTGGGTGGAGTATCAGGCGGCGGGTATGCAGAGTCCTCACCAAAAACTGGCCACTGAATATCAGCTCCAAGGCCTCGAAAAGCAGTCCCTAACGCAAGGGTGAGCTCCTGAGCAAACCTGCTCTGCGTCTCATACATGGCATCCATCCGCCGTGAAAGCCTCCTATACTGGGCATCAACCATCCCAGCACCCTCCTGAGCTCTCGAAGAACCAGCCTCATCACGCCCTGGCCTAGCCATAGTAGCACCTCATGCTGGACGCCCTCCTGGAAGACGATAACCCAGCCCATGCTCCTCAGGCTCACCACCGGTCCACTCCTGCATCCCATTCAGAGTGCCAGAATCAATCGGAGCGGCTGGCAACTGCAACTGCTCATAAGCCGGCCAGTTCACTCCCACTGCTTGGCATAGCTTCGTAACCGTAGATGCATAAGGGATGTTCATATGCTTTGCTCCCCTCAAAAACTTCAAAATTCCTTGGTAGATAAACTCACCAAGGTCCACATAGTACTCCTCATTCAGAATTCCCCACAACAGCTGTGCTCTCTCAACTGTGACCTCGTGTGTATGCGAAGAAGGCAAAATATTAGCACAAATAAATGCATTCCATGCACGGGCATACCTGTTCATGGCGATCGCCGGAAAGTGACGATACTCATTATTGCCTGTACTGCGGGTCCAAACTGTTCCCGGTCGACAGAGAGTCGCACAAATCAAATCCAAGTCAAAATCCTCAGCAGTCTTTTCATTCCAGTTCTCCTCCTCGGGCTTCCTCTCTCGCTGTCCAATCACACGGCGAATCGCCGCAGGATGATAATCAACCGTCAGCCCACGGACCACAGAAAACCCATTCTTTTCAGCCTTCGCGTTCGCGTAGAACTCGCGAACAACGCTCATCGGTACCGCTTCGGGTGACTCACAAAAAGCTATCCACCCCTTTTCTGCAATCATGGGTAGCAATTCACCATCCCTCCCCGATGGCAAAAACCCCCTCTCCTTCAGAATCGGCTTACCCAACAGCCTAGTGTACTCCTCCTCCGCGGCTCTGTCAGTTAACCGAGGCCTTGCAGCAGTACCCCTCGATGAATCAGCAGTAGGAACTGTGCTGCTGCTGTCAATAGTGCGTGCTCTCTTGGGTGCCATTGATTCGTGAATAAAAGCGTGTAAGAACTGATATTTGATGTTTGTGAGAGGGTTTAAGTGTAGGAAGTTTTGTGGGAGATATGTAGGATAGGTGTATGTATATATAGGGTGTGGATTAGATTAGGGTTTGGGAATTAAGGGATAAAATGATGGGGTAGTGGGAACAAATCGTGGGTTTATGGGCTAAAACTGTTTTTGTGTTTGTTTTTGTTTGGTTTTTTTTTTTCTGAACTGTAAAAAAAAAATTCTGGTCTTCGACCCCTGCGCGGGCGCTCAGCTTGCTGCGCGGCCGCTCAGCTTAGCTGCGCGGGCGCGCAGGGGGTCACTGGAAAAAAAAAAAATTTCAGCCCCTATTTTCTGATTTTTTTGTGTTTTTGGATAGGTTATTAACTTCTAAGGGTTCCTGTAACAATAATTCATGGGTTACCTCCCATGCAGCGCTTCTTTTTCGTCATTAGCTTGACGTTTCGTACCCTGCTCAAGTAGTCAACAAAATGGCACTAACCACTTCTCGGTTTGCCATGTCCCCATAGTAGTGCTTCAACCGCTGACCGTTAACCTTGAATGCTTGGTCCGGTTCATTCTCAAAAATTTCCACCGCTCCATGTGGAAACACAGTTTTGACAATAAAAGGTTCAGACCACCTTGATTTCAACTTCCCAGGAAAAAGTCGGAGCCGAGAGTTGAATAAGAGAACTTGTTGCCCTGGCACAAATAACTTTGGATGTAGCTTCCTATCGTGCCACCTCTTCACCTTTTCCTTATACATTTTGTTATTTTCGTACGCTTGAAGTCGAAATTCATCCAGTTCATTAAGCTGAAGCATTCTTTTCTTACCAGCTGCATCTAAATCCAGGTTCAACTTCTTCAATGCCCAGTAGGCCTTATGCTCAAGCTCCGCAGGTAGATGACATCCCTTTCCGTACACCAACTGAAACGGTGACATCCCAAGTGGAGTTTTGTATGCTGTTCTGTAAGCCCAAACAGCTTCATCGAGCTTTAAAGACCAATCCTTCCTTGACGGACAAACAACCTTCTCTAGAATGCGCTTTATCTCTCTGTTAGACACTTCCGCTTGACCATTTGTTTGCGGATGATAGGCAGTAGCTACTCGATGATTTACATTATAACACTGCATCATAGAAGTGAACTTACGGTTGCAAAAATGCGATCCTTCATCACTTATGATTACCCGAGGTGTTCCAAACCTTGTGAAAATTTGCTTATGAAGAAAATTTAGCACTGCCTTTGCATCATTTGTCGGTAAATCTTTAACTTCGACCCATTTTGAGACATAATCGACTGCCAGCAAGATGTACTGATTATTGCAAGACGAGATAAAGGCCCCATGAAATCGATTCCCCATACATCAAAGACCTCGACTGCAAGCATCACATTTAATGGCATTTCATCCTTCCTTGACAAATTTCCCACTCTTTGGCAACGATCACACCTTAAAACAAACTGATGAGCATCCTTGAACAAGGTAGGCTAGAAAAAACCTGCTTGCAGAATACGAGCTGCCGTCCTCTCACCGCCATAGTGTCCACCATAAACCATGGAATGGCAGTCTCGTAATATCCCCTCTGTCTCACAGAACGGGATACATCTCCTAATGATCTGGTCAGCTCCCTGTCTAAACAAATATGGTTCATCCTACATATACCACTTCACCTCATGCAGAAACTTCTTCTTTTGAGCGGATGTCAAATTAGGAGGCATTATATTGCTGACGAGATAGTTTACAATATCTGCAAACCATGGTTCTTCCTCCTGAATTGCAAACAACTGCTCATCCGGAAAAGATTCATTGATTAACGTCCTATCTTGTGAAGTAGAATCGGGATTCTCCAACCTAGAGAGATGGTCAGCTACTTGATTCTCAGTACCTTTTCTATCTTTGATCTCTAACTCAAATTCCTGAAGTAAAAGCACCCAACGAATGAGTCTCGGCTTCGAATCCTTCTTAGAAACCAGATAGCGAATAGCTGCATGATCAGTGAATACTGTTACTTTCGTACCAAGCAGATAAGATCGAAATTTCTCAAAGCCAAAGACTATAGCCAAAAGCTCCTTCTCAGTAGTGGTGTAGTTCAATTGGGCACCATTTAAAGTCTTACTCGCATAGTAGACCACATGGAAGAGATTTTTCTTGCGCTGTCCCAGCACTGCACCTACCGCATAATCACTCGCATCACACATCATCTCAAATGGTTCTGTCCAATCTGGTGCTGTAATGACTGGTGCCGTGATCAAACTCTCCTTGAGAGTCTCGAATGCTGCCAAACATTCATTATCAAATTTGAACGGCACATCTTTCTCAAGCAAATTGCACAAACGTCTTAGATATCTTCGAAAAGTCCTTGATGAATCGCCGATAAAAACCCGCATGACCAAGAAAACTACGGATTCCTTTCACAGAATTAGGTGGGGGAAGATTTTCAATGACTCCCACCTTGGCCTTGTCCACCTCCAGACCCTTGCTAGAGACCTTATGCCCAAGGATAATGCCTTCACGCACCATAAAGTGACATTTCTCCCAATTAAGCACCAAATTAGTTTCCACGCATCTTTTGAGTACGGCGCGCAGATTATTCAAACATTCATCATATGAGTGTCCAAAGACGGAGAAGTCATCCATGAACACTTCGACGTTATTTCCAATCATGTCAGAGAATATAGCCATCATACATCTCTGAAAGGTGGCCGGGGCGCCACATAACCCAAACGAAACTCTGCGAAAAGCAAACGTGCCAAATGGACAAGTGAAGGTAGTCTTTCCTGATCCTCTGGTGCAATACAAATCTGATTATACCCGGAATAACCATCCAGAAGACAAAAATACTCATAACCCGCCAATATGTTAAGCATCTGATTAATAAATAGAAGGGAGAAGTGATCCTTCCTTGTGGCTTTGTTCAATTTCTATAATCCATGCATACTCTCCATCCTGTAACTGTTCGAGTAGGGATGAGCTCATTCTTTCATTTGCGACCACAGTGATACCTCCCTTCTTA